>NC_053406.1:9880025-10180025 GCF_016859285.1 Xiphias gladius | reverse complement strand
AAATAGGATAAGTACACAATTAAGAGATACTGTATAAAACTAATTTTCTTTAGTGTCATCCAATAGCTTCTCTTAGCTGTGTGTGTGTGTGTGTGTGTGTGTGTGTGTGTGTGTGTGTGTGTGTGTGTGTGTTTGTGTGTGTGGGCTTGTTAGTGTGTTGACCCATACTAACCCATGGGGGTTAGTCTTAGGGTTAAGGGCCAGGTTAGTATTAAATTTAGGTTAGGATTAGGATAAGGGTTGTAGTTAGGCATTTAGTTTTGATGGTTGAGGTTTAGGTAAGAAGCTAAGGAATGCATTATGTCAATGAGTTGCCTCACGGGGGTAGTGGAACAGGACTGTGTGTGTGTGTGTGTGTGTGTGTGTGCAAGGGAAGGAGAGAGTGTGAGAGATAGAGAGAGAGTGAGAGGAGGGGTCAGAAACAGAGAGACACAGAGAGAGAAAGGGATGGGTGGGGACATTGAGATTTCATAACATTTAAATTTGTTCAATTAAGAATGCTAATGTGAATTTTAACTGAAGTGCTTTCGTGTAGCATACCACAACCATCTGGTACTCAATACAGGTTAGGGTAAATTTGTGTGTATGTGTTTGTGTGTGAGGCTGGACACATGAGGCACTGATGAAAGCCCCAACACAGCGTACTCATGAAATTAATATTCTTTTTGTCTTTCTGTCTCTCATTCTCTGTCTCTCCCTCCCTCATTCTTTCCAAGGCGAATGAAACAGGATTAGCAGAGGAGAGAGAGAGATGCCTCCATCAGCTGCATGTGTATAATCCCCAGTCTGTATGTCCTGCCAAAATACACAGTTGTTTATGTGTGATTGAATAAGAGTATGCATGTGTGTGTTTGAAACTGTGAGTGAAATTCCACCAATGCATCACCAAGTATTGCGGTGAGGAGAGAAACAGAGATGAATACTGAAGAGATATACAGAGAAAGTATTGTTCTGTGTATTCACAGAGCTGTTTCAATGTGTGTAGTTTTGTCTCTGTCAGTGTGTATAGCTTTGTTTCACCATGGTGGCTACCCGTTACATACTAGTGTGTTGACCCAACCAGAAGTCAGGTAGCACATGGACATAAACACTGCACAAAGAGATGTATAATCTGAGCTACACTGCATAAGGGCTAGTTCATAGTGTGTTTTTCTATGCATGAACACACAAAAAAAGCTTCTGAAGCCACACAAACAAATGTATAAGCACACATACAGTCATATACAAATGCACACAGAAATATACAAAAAAATTTTGACAGGTAAATCATACAATCTATATTCACACAACCATATCCATACATAGATGAAAATAATAGCGACCAAGAAAACAATAACATGAAAATAATATAGCAAAATAACACACGTCCTGGGAGGGTAAAACAGTACAGCTAGCAGAAAACAGAAGTTGCACATAAGCCAAGAGTACATGGTGTAACTACATAAAACACAGATACAAACACAAACACAGGAACACAAGTCAGTAGCCATGAAGAGAGACTGAAAGAAAATGAAAGCATGCCTTTGCCCAAACATAGTAATAACGAAGTAAGAATAAAATCAAAGGAATGGGGAAAAAAAACCCTACGGCACAAGGGACTCTTACATTACACGTGAACTACTAAAGCACCATAGCTGATTATGGCCAGACTTTTAAAGAAGGTGTTTTTTTCCTAGTCACCTGCATGACCATAGTCAATCAATTTAGCTTGTGGAGGCCAATGACGGCTTGGACTTGCTACCAAGAAGGTCCATAATATCATGGGTCACCATGGTTATATACCGGTTGGCATGCCACAGTTTGCCTTAAGTCTGCTATAGTGACCCAAAGAAAAAAAGGACATTAGTGGACTTCCTCTTGTCCTAATAAACAGTATGTTGTTTTTCTTGAGTCCTTGTTTACCTAAATCTCTTCAACACTGGTGGAAAGTGCAAACTTACCTGATCCATAGAGTCACACTGGCCACATTTAAGGTAAATACACCAGGTTGAAATATACTAGAATGTTCCTTTAAAACTTAAATTAGTGCTTTTGATGCCAACTAGAAAACAGAATTTTTAGTAGTTAGTTGTAAAAAACCCACCTCTAATGAGAAATTTTGTTTTCAAAATGGCAGAACTGAGCAATAGAAAAAACATGTGCAATATGTGTTTAATACCGGATACTGTCTAGTTTAAATTTGACATGATTTTAATTTATAAATTACTACAAATGAGGATATTTTTAAGGCCATTGATTCATAAATACAACACGTTATTTGAGAGTGTGCGTGTATATGTGTGTGTGTGTGTGTGTGTGTGTGTGTGCGTGCGTGCGTGTGTGTGTGTGTGTGTGTGTGCGTGTGTGTGTTTGGCTGTGTTTTGGCTGAGCATTTCCAGCATAAAGATTTGTGTGTTCATGTATATGTGTTCCCTACATCGATATGTACAGACTGGGTTTGAGAGTTGCAGGTTTTGTCTAGATATATTCTAGATATGCCTTAGGCATGCTCTCTTCTAAATGAGAGTATGTGATTGGGTCTAAGTAAGTGTGTGTATTTATTTTTTTGTATGTACATGTCTTTCTATGGTTTTGTTGACAAATTTTGGTTTAAAACCGTCGTTGTGAGGACATTTGGTCATTCCTCACAACTTCAAAGGGCTGTTTGATGGTTGAGACTTGATGTTAAGGTTCAGGTTAGAATTAGGTTTAGATTAGGGTTAGGATAAGGGGCTAAGGAATACATTACATCAGTGAGTGTCCTCACAACTATAGAAAGACCAAAACACGTATTTCTGTGCATACTAAGTGAGATAGGGTGCAGAAGCAAAGAAAGGGGAAAAAGACGAGAGGTTGAGATAAGTACATACTGTAGTCAGGGATGCAAGTTACGCAAAAGAAAGAATGAGTGAAGCAGAATGGGATCAGAAGAGTTATTACTGAAACTCTTTGAAACAGAAAGAGAGACAGAGAGAAAAAGACAGAGAGACAAAGACGAAGACAGGAGAGGAGACAGACTTGATGCTTTAGGACCATGCTCACCTGAATGGGGATCATTTTGTGGAGCTTCAGTGCCCCCTTCTGGTGAAATTTGCAAAAGCAGCCAATGCAGTAGTTCTCTGTGCATTCAGCACAGCTCTACACAACAGATAAACAAAGAAGTCAGTAAGTGTGTGTGTGTGTGTGTGTGTGTGTGTGTGTGTGTGTGTGTGTGTGTGTGTGTGTGTGTGTGTGTGTGTGTGTGTGTGTGTGTGTGTGTGTTTGAGTGTGTGTCAAGGAGAGAGCAAGAAAGAGCATTAGAGGGAGCGCCTGTTTGTACATGTATGTATTTGTGCTAGGTGTGTGTAATGTATGGGTGAGTGAGTGAATGCATCTTAAGGGAGGTCATTATCATTTCCATCTGTGAGAATCCGGTCTTATTAGTAGGGGAAAAGTCCTTGCATCAGCAGGTTGGGGAGATAGGCCTAGACAGGGTGGACAGAGAACACAAGCGAGGCCAGGAGGATTGGAGACAACGAATGAGAAAGCAGGATAGAGGAAAAGGGTGGTGGGCGGCAGAAAAGGACCAAAGCTTCTTAAAATGCAAGAAACAACATATAGTAAATAAACATCCATCATGTGTTTGGTTCCCTTCATTTGGCATGCAGGTTTATTTTTCATTATGGCCAGTGATTTCATCATCAGTACTATGTCAA
The DNA here is from genome assembly GCF_016859285.1 of Xiphias gladius. NCBI lineage: Eukaryota > Metazoa > Chordata > Actinopteri > Istiophoriformes > Xiphiidae > Xiphias > Xiphias gladius. The sequence goes on along the minus strand of NC_053406.1, from coordinate 10,176,351 downwards.
ATTCAGAAAGTATAGTTCAGGAACAGTAGAAATACTATTTATCTGCATTAGGACTGTTTTTTGTGGCAGTATGAAATACAGTATCTCTGGTTCTAATGATTTGAAACCTTCTTTCTGTGTCCATTTCTTGCATATTTGACACTTGTTTACCTATTGATGCATCGCTTATTGTAATAGACAATTTAATTAAAGAATAGAAGACAATAAAGAAAAAAATTCACTGTTCCATACTAATTTACTGTGGATCAACAGAGGTCTTACAGTGCAAATTTCTACTATCAGGTTCACCAATTACTCCTGCTTCTTTCTTTTTATTCTGCCCTCTCATCTTCTCCCCCTTTTAGTTTTTTACTATGTATTAATCAATGCATTTATTTGTAACATTGTGATAATTCATTTTTGGACGTCTTTCTCACACACATCAGTGTGTTTGTGCGTTTTTGTGTGCAGATGCAAGTGTACTGCTGTTACATTGCTCTTAATGGTCCCATAAAGTAGGCCCTTATTTCCCCTCCCAGGCCTGAGGATAAATTACAGTCAATCCCCAGGGACTAGGCATCCCTATCAGGCTGCAAGCGGCATATCACTGCGTTCTCCTGTGCTTCGCAGAAGGAAATTAGGCCCTTTTTTGCCTGGATGACTCTGGAATACAACACAAGGCTAGGCGTGCAATCTGTGCATGTGTGCACATGTGATCTTGTTAGAGTCATAGTTTAAAACAAAACCAGATGTGTATACAATTGTGTGTTTGTGTGTGCAAGTGCAGTTCCAGACATAATGGCAGAGACAGAGTTGTAACACTCTCCTATATTGCCAACATTATAAGGCATAAGGGCTATCCAAAATGTGAGTGAAGTGGAGTGTGTGTATTTGTGTATGAATTTAGCCTGTGCTTACCCAGACGACTATAAGCATTAAGCCCATCCCTATGGGACACTGGGGGCACCGGACCCTTCATTGGACAATTCAGCGTTATCATCATCAGATGTACTATCAAGCAAATTACCACATTACATTTTAACACAATGCGTGTGTTGCACTTAAAATAACTTTTTCCAGAACAAAGGGGCAGAAAAATGGTGGCTGTCAGCTGAATCAGTTCAGCCACTCCCTCTCCTTCATTCCCTCTATCAATATGTTCTCTATCTCACTGTCTCTCAGAAGTATCAGTTATTCAATACTAAACTCTGCTGGCTTCCCAGTCAGACATAGGATTGGAATTACACGAGTATCTGAAGATTTAGGAGGTGGGGATGTGGGAGTGACTGGTCATCAAGCATGCATTACTCAGTTTGCCACAGTCAACTATACACACATACACACACACACACACACACACACAGATACTAAAGCTTTTCATTTCTCTCCCTCCCCCTCATGTTCACACATACAGTTGCAGGCCACAGTCCCTCCTTCTGAGCAGTACTGGATGAGGAGCTAGAAAGAATAAACAATGGTGCCCTCAGAGGTCTGGAGTATCGATGAATGGATCCAGCTAAACTGTTATCAGTGCAAACACAAACACACAGATAGACCAACAGATTGGACAGTGGAGGCACAGTGAGACAGAGGCAGGTAGAGGACAGGAAAAGACAGACAAACATGAGGGTGGGGGTGGAAAAAGAAAGACAGAATCAGGCAGGGATATTTATGATGGAAAAAAGGAGAAGTTGGAAGGACGACAAAGAGGTGTTAAAGTGTGAGCAAGAAAGAAAGACGGATAAACACATTGTGCAAGGAGAAGGAGGGAAGCAGAATGGGAGATCACAGGCATCTGGGTGACAGAGGGAGAGAACAGCTGATCCAGAAGGAAGTTTAGAAAGAACAGAAATATAGAAAGAGACAGAGGGCAAAAGAGGAGACAGAAAGCAGCAGAAACGGATGAACAGACGGACAGATGGAGAGTGATGACAGCTTGAAAAAAAGAGAGAATGAGGGAGAGTAAATGTTTGTGTGTGTGTAAATATCAGTGTGAAGTATCAATTTACAAATACATTTAAACTCATCTGAGCTCAGCCCATGAAGATATTGCAAAATGACTAGTCAATTAGTGACATCTGATCCCTCAAAAAAGATATGTTTTTTTTCATCAGGGGCCTTCAAAAAAAACATGCCCCCAGTGGGATGATGTTTGTATTTTTTGTCAGGTGACAAGCACCAACATTAGATTTACAAGCATTCCAGCCATACAGTGTCATTTGTGAGTGTCTGTGTGCATTTGTTTGTGTGCATACCAGTCCAGCGGCCTTGACTTCACACTGTCCACAGATTGTTCCCCTCAGCCTGCTTTTTCTTGTTGTCCAAAGACCAATGGCAGGGGGGGGAGGTGGAGGTTGTGGCTGAGGCGCAGCTAGAAAGAGCAAGTATACTGTTGTTAAACGCTTGGCAATGGGATTTATTTTAATATCACTGACATTTGAAGATATATATGTAACCAACTACCTGCCTTGTCTAATAATAATGTAGAGACAAACATAAAATAAATTACAGTTTATACAAGAACATTTTACAAGAATCAGAAGTGGTTGTGGTTTTTGTGCAAAAAACATGAACAATTAACGTGCTTAATAAACTAGTTGGAATCTTTAGCAACTTTTGTCAAATGTATCATATAGTAAATAACAACATAACACAAAGGATATATCACATTCTACAATCGTATTGTATTTCATACACCAAATACAGTCCTTATAAAGTTCAATTTACTGTTACTGTATACATTCAATGAGTAAAATTGGCACATTGTGAAACGTGCTGATTCAAGGTGTGACCTTGTGCCTCAGGAATGTTCAAAACATTAATAATTCTGCCAAAGTTGGCTACTTATTAGAGAAATCAGTCTTTAACAAGAGGACTCCACGGTCTGGCCCCTGTGATGGCAAGTATCCACCTTACTGAAGTAACTGTTGGGAACACACTGAACCTCTACCAGTTCCCAGGGTGGTGTTCTGTAGCTGCTCATGATTGCTAACCTCAATAGATAGAAAGAATTTCAGTACAGGGTAATGTATCAAAGGACCAACATTTTTTCGAGTACACATTTGTGTGAAGTCTACCTGGTACCAGGAACCCACAGTTGAAGCCCAGGTTGTGGGTGTAAACTACTCACCTGTCAGTGGTTCATCCTTCAGCACTCGGATTTTCACCTTGCCTGCTGACAGCTGCTGAGGAGACAGGGAGAAACAAATGAGTCACGACAGTTGCATGAACTCTCAGCTTTCGAAAACTCCTGCACAGGCTTTTTTTGTTTATGTGTGTGTGTGTAGGCGTGTGTATGATTGTATATATGTATGTGAACTTCTCTTAAATTGTTTTTTAGTTTTACATTGCTGCATTTTTTAATGTGCAAACAAATACATAAATAAATAAATAACTTGCTACATATAGGGTTCTTGATTATATTTCTTTTGTATTATCATACTGCTATAAGTATAGACTATAACTAACTGCAACAACTTGAAGTCTCCTTGAATGTACCACATTGTGGCATTTAGAAATTAAGCATTTCCATGTTAGTATTTAGACTTTGTTACAAATTCTGACAGTATACTAGGGTTACTGCCTCTCAATGAGAATCAGCATTTTTCTACAAGGGGACATTTAAAAGCAGGGCCTGGCCTCTGTAATAAAAATGCTGAAAATTAAATATTTCTTGGTCTTTTTCACTCTAAAGTAGTATTAAACTTTAGAAAATGAGTTACCTTTTTCTAGTTTAAACTTAAAGACATTAGGGTTCCTCCCCTGAGATCTGTGGCAAAATTTCTCAAATCAAAGGGCAGAGTGCAAAGTGTCATTTCATGCCATGCACAGTCCCCTGAAGGAGTGGTAGTACGCTTTTGGTACTTTCATGAATGTAGGTACTGTACATGGCGCATCCACAGCCTACATGGAAACAGGAATTTGGAGTAACCCTTAGGAAAAGCTTCTCAAAGGAATCAGGTTCGAGAACAAGTGCTGAATGTTAGTTTCAAGTAGTAATGATCATATAGACAAATGTGTAAGAAAGGTTAGTAAATACTTACTAATCATAATCATCTTACATCAGTGAAATGTATGAATGTACAGGTTAAAGTGATCATCAAGCTCAACAGCATGACACAAACACAAATGTGGCCTCATATACACAGAACAAATTAACACATGATACACACATCCACAGATGTATTGATAGATTTTTCTTGTACCTTTTGGAGTCTGTATTCCTTGTTCTTCTTGGCACTGTTTGTTAGAGCATAACTGTTTAAGGAACCAGATTGTCCAGACTTCCATCTAAACCCTCCTGAATGCCTGAACAAACAGAAAGACAAAAGGAGGGAGAGTTTTTTTTGGGCAAGTTTTTTTGGTAATTGTGAGTCAACAAAAAAAAACAAGCCCTTTGAATTCAACACATATAGCTAATCTACAGCATCACAGCTACAATTTCTAAACAAAAGACAGTTTTTACATGTTTCAGTCCTTGATTTGATTATGCTTGGGTTTTTTTCTAAATGGGAGACATATTTTACATGTCCACAAATGAAAGAGTCACTCTGATATTCAATCTACATTAAAAGATCTAGGTATGGGAGCTAAAAACATAGCAACTGAGATCCTTCATTAACAACATAATGCAACACAAGCACAGAAACACACATCAAAACACACAAACTTTTTTTGTGTCAGTTTTCTAGGACAAATCTCCATTATATTTTAGGGTATGAACGTGAAGGCGTTTGAATTACAGTGCCGTGCTTTAGGTACAGAAGGAACTAATGTCAAGAAAAAGAAAATAATATCAGTCTGAAAAAGGTGCAACAGCACCACATAACTAAATCCTAACTCCCTCAGCCTAAATCCATGAAAAAACAAGAAAAAAAGAAAAATTTAGAGAATCACTTTGAAACAGAAAATAGTTTTAATCTATCACAACATGGTCCTTGTGTTGTTAAGCAGGGGAAGGCACTTTGCCACGAACCTTCACAAACACACCAGAATTGGGATTTGCCAACATAAACTGTAGACAATGGAGGTCTATTGAATGTCACACAACAGAACATTAGAGGTTACAGGAATTATACCCAATCAAACATGAACACACACAGACATAGATGCAGATGCAAAAACAAGAAAATAAATGCAAATGCACACACGTATGCATGCACATACACATACACTCACAAAGGACACCCCTGTCAGTTGCAGAAAGTGAAGAAGTGGAGAGGAATCCTCATTTAGATGTGAGTTATTCATGCTCACGTTGTTGAATTATTTATGCTATTTATGCCATTGTGATATCTGGCTGTCTTTGAAAGAAGTTTATTTTGGATTGAGCTGGCAGCCTGTCAAGGCGCAGCAAGTCAGACTATCTTTGCGTTTGTGAGAGTGTGTCTCTCTGTATCTGTGTGTGTGTGTGTGTGTGTGTGTGTGTGTGTGTGTGTGTGTGTGTGTGTGTGTGTGTGTGGGTGTGTGTGTGTGATGGCAAGAGTTGCCAACACCCACGAAACCTTTGCTGTGCTGTGCTGACACTGAGGGTGGGCGTCAGGTAATCACCCTGGCGACATCACCTTGGCAACTGGACTGTCGCTAGGGGAGACAGTTGAGGCAAACCCCTGTGGGTGCAGCATGACAGGGTGTTCCCTCAGGACAGGCAAGCTTGGGAGATAAAGCGTGTGTGTCTGTTTGTGTATGTCTGTGGACTTTGCATTAGCAAAGATCTCATTATTCACACAGACACACGCTCAGTTACATCCACACATACTGTATACGTATGAGGAGGCACATACTTCAAAAAATACTGGCTTAGTTTAGAAACACACAGATACAGGTATATTCTCAGACTCAATGTTTCTCTATTTACAAACACACACATACACACACATATACACACACACACACACACAAACTTTTCCATCTCAACCTACTGTATTGAGAGAGTTGCTGGTGGGCAACTTAAAACTACACAACTATTTTCTAACACTTTTAACAAACAATAAAAGCCTGTGTGTGTGTGTGTGTGTGTGTGTGTGTGTGTGTGTGTGTGTGTGTGTGTGTGTGTGTGTGTGTGTGTGTGTGTGTGTGTGTGAGAGAGAGAAAGAGAGATTTTGTTGACTTCGGTCTATGCAAAGCCAGCAGTGTGGCGACAATGACATGTAGTGACCTGACTACACCTTTTACACAGAGAAAAAACAGACACACAGACACATACATATTCAAACACTACTATCACAGATTGCTGTGCACCTTTCACTGCCTAGTGGATGGATAGCAGACGACAACTTCTGTGTCATAACTTGCATATTGGAAACAAACATCACAACACCAAATGCTACCTCGTCAAAAAACGTTTCTTCATCAAAGTCAAAGCAGAAGAAACACAGTGATGAGTGTTTCACATCAGCTTGGAGCAAGCTAATATTTTAAAAGATATATTGCAATGAAAGGAGAGGAAACGACAAAAGTTTCAATGGTAACCCAAGCAAACACCACCTGTTGTACCTGGACACAGACAAACCTGGCAAATACAAGAACATACACAAAAACACACACACAGCTATCACCTTTAACTGACCCATCTCACCCAAAGGGAGACCTGACAACATCTCCATCCTGCACACACACAAATTTAAATGCACACACACTTGAAAGTCTAATGCCAAAGTAATTGTGTCGTCTCTCGATTCCATCGCCCCAGTGTGAGACGAGAGGACAGGCCAAAAACAGAGAGGGTTGAGACAGGAAAAAAAACTTGCCAAAGCAAGACAGTATTAGAAATACAATCCTATAAACACAAACATTAACACATTTTAGTTCAGCATAAGCAGTGTCAGGTCACAGGTCAACATATATATAGGTACTGTATGCACACACACAGACTGAAACAGGTGCTAGGAGGAGCCAAAAGAAATAAATCAACAACTACAGATATAGACAATAAAACTGGAATAAGGAAAGAGCCAGTAGAAAGAAAAGTACAGCAAAAAGACGGGAAAGGAATCAGGAAAAAGGGAACCTCAACTGTACTTTTAGATAAGACAAGAGCTTGTGTCTGTAAGCCATGTAGGCCTAGAGACAAAGCTACATTAAATCTGCGACTCGGCAGGCCAAAGCAGAGAATGATGTACTGCGTTTGCCCTAAGCTGCCGGTCTGGCTTTATTACTGCCTGTGTACTCTTCACAAACTGATTATACTGCACCTCCTCTCAGCAAACTGAATTTGTTGGCCTATTCTTTGGGTGAGTACATGAGTGTGTGTAAGTTTAGCCCCACTCTAAGACAAAGATGAACAATTCATCTACTCTGGGAGCTCTGCGATCTAAGAGACAAGCAGAGAGAAGAAAAACAGAGTGGTGCATAACACAGACACACAGTACACTCCACAGCCTGACCATAAATCACAGCTTGAAGATCTACAGTAAAGGCTTTTCAAAGATACATCCGCATGTTCCTAGAGGAAAAGTCAGGTAAGGGAGGAAGGTTAGAGAAAATCCAGGTAACCTTCACATTATACACCAGAACACCCGATTAATCGCCAAACCCCCATCCTTGTCTGCTTTTTCCCATGTCAATCAGAGGAGAACCGATGAGAACTCTTTCCTCTATTTCATTAGAGGTGTACTAATTAATTGATTCAAACTGTTAAGCTAGGTTTCACATCTAAAGGACTGCTGCATCGCTACACACAGCTTTCAGAGAAAAGATTGGAAGGAAGTGCAGCTACATTAATGTGAAGTTCTACTGAAAAAGCCTGACAGCACGTGTGTCTGTTTTATTTTAGTACCCAATAATGTAATTTACTCCTTGACTGCTCCTCTTCAATCCAAGCTCTTGTGTTTTCAACTCCATCACATATCCTACAAACTTTTCTTCTACTTTCCATCCTCTTCCAACAGACAGCAAATATACAACACAAACTGGGCTTGGAAAAAGTGATTTTTTTAAAAATATGGCAGTATGTTAGACCTGAAAGGCAGTAGCACAACTAATCACCTGATCCATGTCAACTGACTCAAAGGACTTGCTGTGAATGACAGTGTCTCTGCTTCCCCTCTTCATCTGTACCCAGCAGTAGCACTAGAAATGAAAAAGGTGTTAAATTATTCTGCTACAGTATGCTCTCCTTGACAACAACTCTACACAGTCAAGACTGATTAGTGACACCACTGCACATGAAAACAAATCACCGGAGCATTACTAATCAACAAGGGCCTGTCTGAGAAGAAATGTTAACTAATTTTCATTTCCAAACAGTAAAGTTAAATTATAAGAAAGAATCATTCTAAATATGAATGTATCTTTTTTCCAGTTACCAGTTACCTCTCAGTCACATCATATCTAGACTACAGTATTTCATCTATTTACACTTTGTAGCTAAGCCAGCTGAGTCTTTCTCCTACCTTCACATGCTCCCTCTAACATATACACCAATTCCTGCTATGTCTTTCAACCTCTTTCAAGCTGGCTCACACACAAATGTAAAATCTTTCTGAAGCTAGTCAAAGATTATACTGGAATATTTCAAAGACACGGGGCTTAAGAAGGATTCCTGTCCCGTAGAGTTGAGCGTGTCTTTACTGATTATGGAACCCAAGACAGACATAGCCAAAAAAAGTGCAGTACCCTCTGTAGCCTGCAAAGTGTTAAAAAAACAACAACACACAAATACAAGTGCCATTATTTATGGAGGACTACTATCAAAAATACACACAGTCAGCCACACACACACATTGTCATATCTTGGGGCCGGTGGAGCAGTAAATGTTGCAGTATTTCATTGTGACAGGAAACACGTTGTTTATGTGCATATCGTTTTTGCAACCCGGACAAGATGGCCCAATCCCTATGCTGATGTATGGCTTCTTAATTAGGGCTAGGCCTCCACTGAGAAACAAAGTAGTATTCATATACTAGGACACATATACACACATGACACATCTCCTAAAACATTAAATACATTAACCTAGAATTATGATTTACACTATGCATTTAATTTTTTGTGATGATGTCTCATCTCATCATACTTCAGCTCTAAATCACTGAAACTGTAATTAGCCGTGCTGCCTGTGTGTTTGTGTGCATGTGTGTGTGCACCCTTTTCCGGCTGTTACTATTTGAAGGAGTCTGTGTTTAATATACATATTTCTCCCTAAAGACGTCTCTGAGTTATGTGCTCATATATTGGGATACCTACCCCTATTACACTGTTCTCCATAACTTCACACTGGGTAACACATCTCTGAGTTATTAATGAAATGACATGAAATAAGGTGAACTGGGAATGGAGAATAAAACAATCACATTAATAACCAGAGTTTGTTTTCATTCTGAAATTAATTTCCTGCTCACACAAGCTGGGATGCCCCTCTATCTGAATTTGTTGGATAATAGTCATAGTAATGGACCAGGTACATATGATGGAATGAAATAGGAAGAGAAAATACATGCTATCGTGTGTGTGCGCATTTGTGTGCCTGTGTGTCTGCATGTGTGCGTGGGGTGTGTATGTGTGTGTGTGAGTGAGCTATCCAATCCATTTTAAAATTAAAGTGAAGATACACATGTAAGAGCGGTACTATTTTAATAGTCTTATACACACAGGCACACACATAAAACACACAAAATAATGGGCCAGTATAATTCATGGCAGCATGTGTTTGTGTGTCTCTGTATGTATGTGCCTCTGCACTATGTTTATGCAGTCCCATGGTATTTAATATAATTCCTTCTAGCTTGATTCCCATGATTCAGTTACAGTAGATGTGGTCTTATGACAGCCAAGTCGTCACTGACATATATCTACAACCACTTTATAAACACCGTTTACCACTAAAAAATATGCCTACTTTTGTATTGTACCCACTTATGATCATCAAAACAGGATAACAAACAAAACATCATCTCAAGTGAGACACAGAAATAAAATGAAATGTTGGAGACTTACAGAAAAGTCTGTTCCTATTGCTTATAATCAATTTTCACAGTGACTCAGGCAATTTCATTTTGTGCAGACCTGGCCTTTAAAGGAGGAGAATAAATCTACCTCTCAGAGAACATGCTCACGCTGTGTTCCTAAGATCTCACCAAGTTCAGCCTAGACTTGCTCAAATATGTACCGGTCTCTTGTTAAATATGAAAAAAACCTCTGAAGTTATCAAATGAGAGATAACGTATGAATTTGGCAGAAAGAAATACAACTGAAGGTTTATTATAAATAGGATCCATTTAGGTGGAAAACATCACAGGAACTGTATTTATTTCAAATCTATAGTTGATATTTTATTCTATGTCACCAAGAGCATGTCTTTTTTTCCTTTTTATCTTTTTTCAGAAGTCAGACTAACATCTCAATTCCTAAAGGGCTGCTGCTTGTGATTTGAATGCTCACTGAACTGTATCATGGGAATAACATACAGTTCATCTGTTTTGAAGAGTGATATTTACAAGCCTCTGGAACAGCACACATAACTGGGTTGAACTGGTACTTTCAAAGTAATCACTGGCTTGTGTAATTCCCACCTTTATTACTGCCTTAGCCTTCAAAATGAAATAAATATTTAAGAAAGTATTTATAGAAATATATACAAGCATTTGCTGGGCAGCAGTGCACATGTTGGACCAGAAAATCTGTAAGACACTATAAATCCCGGCAATTACTTTAGTAATGACAGTTAATGCATGTTATGTTGCCAACCAATTTTAGGCCTTATTGAAAATATGGCACCAATTACAGGGCCAAACAAAAGCAGGTCAAGCAGAATACACTGCAGACAGGTACAATCAGAACTTGTGGTTTTGATAATGATTGGGAAAAGTAAAGAAAGAAAAACTAAAAAGAAATATGATACATGGGACAATACTTGTCATGTGGTAGTGATCTTATTACTTTTAGTAATATTTTAAGATCAAATACTTTCCCTATGTATTTTTACGCCTTCATTTTACTGTTGATTATTCTTATGTCCTCCATCTGTGCTCAATATGCCCTCCCATTATTGTCTTTCACTTGTGTGTAACATTGTTGGCCATCGATTCCAGTGAATGAAAATATAAAGTTGGATACAAGTTGTTAGGACCAAGTGTCTGTAGGGCTCAACTGACCTTTAGAATAATCCACTACATGGGCATGAGCCTACTTTATCTATGAGTGGCTTTTTCAATTCTCTGACTGCTCCTTTTTTTCCTTCCATGGCAACCTTTCCTTGACCTTTATAGTTAGAGAAGTCATTGACCTCCCCCTCTGTATCTCATTTAGTCTCCTTCTCCATCTATTTCTATCTATTACTCAGTGTCTCTACTTGCTTTGCTCTTTCACAGCCGTTGCAGCCTTTTCCCCACCTTCTCAACCTCTCCACTGTATCTTGTCTCTCCATTAGTCACCTGCTCAGTTCCCTATGTGTTTAGCTGTGGCAGTCTGGACTTAATGTTTTTCTGCATAGAAAGTCTGCTGTATAGACGTTCTCTCAGCAGTTCCCTTTTCCTTTTAGTTCTCCCTCTTCCCTTTCTGTCCTCTCTGGTCCCTCCCTTTACCCGCTGTAATTCCTACACCCCCTCAGTCCCTGTGACCAAGATAATGGTACAATTTTAATATCAGCACATGCTGAATCAAATACTTTATATATTCGAGTAATCAATTTTATGGGAATCAATCATGTAATTGTAGATATATCTTACTCTCAGTTTAAGACTTGGACAGTCAGACAGACTGACAGATGGACAGCTCCATCCTTAGAGCGATGTCACTAATGGAGTTTGCTACATAAAATCCCACACAAGTCAAACCACAACAAACTAATAACACATGATGGAGTGCAAACAACACAAGGAGCGGTAAAAGCTGAAATGTGATTCTGGAACATGAATCTCCCCTGTCTGTGTTTTCTGTTACAGATGCTGCAGCCCATCCTGCACATACTTACACTATCTTCCCTTCTTCTCTCCTCTCTCCCTTTTTTATTCATCCCAACTCCTTCTTCTGCCTACCGCTTTTTACCGTCTTACTTCCATTTTCACCTTCCCGCTTAAGTCTGCCCCATCTCTTCTCCACCTCTCCCTCTCCTTTCTCTTCTTTTTCTAGTACACCGTGATACTGATACTCACCCTCTCTCCTCCTTCTCTTTACTCATGCTTTCTCTCAGTTGTTGCAGTTTCTCCTCCATCTCTTTGCTCTCCTGGGCCAAAGTCACAGTCTCCATCTGCAGTTCTTGCAGGTTCCTATGGCAACATACACACACACACTCACATATATGCAATCAATCAACAACAATCCATCATACAAATGACAGAATCCATCGGATTGGACAGCCAGGCTTTCATCAATATGTTCAATTCATCTGCTGCACTGGTAGATCCCCATTGCCCTGACTGATCAATACTTTAATCAATTAGTCACTGGATCAGGGTACCACCAAGCCAGACATCAATTCAGTCAATTACCTGTTGGCAAATGAGAAACTACAGTAGGAGATTGGACTCGGTTTTGCACTGGGCATATGGAAATAACAAATACATTGCACTGAAAACTATCAGAATCCAGGTCACAAGGTTTATCTTGCCTAAAACTCTATTTTGTGAAATGTCCTTTCTCCGGTCAGAATTTAAAAGGGAACAGACAGAAATAGTATGGCAACCAAGTAACCCTAATGGGCTTCTACCGAATGCCTCATATTATATCATTGATCTTACCTCATCTTACCTGGCATTGAGTTTGACGGATTTGGCCTTGTCGTTAGCTAGCACCACAAAGTCAGTCAAATTCATGTCTCTTCTTTCTGGGGGCTCAGGTATTCCTCCAGCGTCTTTCGCTGTGCTTTTTACAAAGAGTCTCTACTGCAATAAAAACCAACAGTAATGGCATAAAACTGGCTATCACCCTGGGCCCATGCTAAATCACACACTGCCATAAATGAATACTACTGCAATGAAATGAGCAAAATAGCAGATACAGATTTGCTGCCATGTATAAGAGGCAGTTAAAACAAGCAACCCTGTGTGTTTAAATTGTATCTGGCAGACTTATGCATTCGACAAATTGCTGGCAACTCTTTAAAGCAGTAAAAGCCAATTACGGAAATTAGCCAGCAAGGAAGATACAATATATTGTTGTAAGAGTAAGACAGCCACACTTGCTAGTGACTCAGCTGATAGAAAAGTGACATTAGGTGGGGTTGATTAGCTACTGTAAGAATCATTCAAGGTGGACAACCATTAAACAAAGAACCTGACATTTTACCTCTTAAAAAACCCTATGTGAAACTTTTGCTCACCAGACAGTAAAACAGTACAGTACAGCTGACTAAAACCAGAGCCTTAATGAAAAGTCAGCTTGCATACTAGCTACCTAAGAGACCTTTTTCACAGGGGATGTTTTTTTACTTGTAACAACAGGAAAACCACAGGTGTAAGTAATAATTGTTTAAGTGCCCACTGAAGCTTTATAAGTAAGCCATTATGCATAATGCCAGGGGAAAAAAACTGAATAGGATGCAGTCTTGATTATTATTATAATCAAACACACCAGTGCTTTTCCTGCCGTGACTTCAAACCTTCAGGTGACAGGCACACTATACTGAGGCTTTTAGTTCCTCTTGACAGCAGCAGCTTTTCAAAGCTAGAGCTTCAACACAGGGACTTCAGCTGAAAGAACAAACCTCCTGGCAACCACAGTGGGCATCCTAAGCTTTCTGGGGTAACAATGGGTGAAAATACATCACTGTGTTTCCAGGTCACACGTGTAGCTCAGTTGTCTAAGTCCAAACCAAGATTATCTATCTGCACAGAAAAATAATAATACATTGTTTTAAATCTCTATTCCATTATAACTAACTTTAATATATTCCCGTCACTGGAAAGGATGTGTCAAATGAGAAAATTCTGACTTGTTTGACTAAACTTTAGCTTTCCCCTCATGAAAAAAATACTGCATAACGAGCTACCGTTAGCCAACACTAACATTAATGCAAACGGTCCTCTTTCTCCATACCATTTTCCAGGAAGGAGTCGATGGCATTTGACTAAGGCTAAAGTTTCTGGCAACTCACCTAAAAGGTTTCAGCAACTGTATAGTAAAAGTGACCAACTGGAATTACTGAAAGCTAGTAAACATGAAGCTAACTAAATTAACGTAACGTTATAGCACTTTAAAGTTACACACTGTTGAGAATATTTAATGTACCTTAATATCTCCGTGACTCTCCTTGGATTACAAGCTCGTGATGGCCCAGTCAGTCTTCCACTTTTCACTTCAGCGTCCTTTATTGTTTTTAGATTAAAATGGTTATTTCAATAATTAGAGACTTATATCTCAATGTCTGAGGTTTTAGCATCATCACGCTCCAGTGTCTGAGCTTAGCGCGTTTGTGTTAGGCTATCGTTACTATGACAACCAGCGCCGCTCTCGCGTTAGCCCCGCAGCTGACGAGTTTACCGGAGAAACAGACCAACCGAAGAAAAACCAACACAAAGCGTCTTAGTAAAGTGTTGGGCCACCAGGAGCCGCCAGAACAGCTTCAGTGCACCTTGGCATTGATTCTCCAAGTCTCTGGAACTCTACTGGAGGGATGATCACCATTCTTCCAAAAGATATTCCCTCATTTGGTGTTTTGATGATGGTGGTGGAGAGCGCTGTCGGTCCAAAATCTCTAATAGGTGTTAAGTTGGTTTGAGATCTGGTGACTGTGAGGCCCATAGCATACGATTCACATCATTTTCATACTCATCAAACCATTCAGTGACCCCACGTACCCTATGGATGGGGCCCATCAGGATAGAAATGTTTCATCATAGGATAAAGGTGATCACACAGAACAACTTTGTACTGATTTTGCAGTGACCCTTCCCACTAAGGGGACAAGTGGACCAGAACCATTCCAGCAAAATGCCCCAGAAATCATAACAGATCCACCTTATACCTTCACTGTAGGGGTCAAGTATTCAGGCCTGTACCGTTCTCTTGGTTTACGCCACACATGCACTTGCTCGCTTGTCAACAATATGGTGAAGGATGACTCGTCTGACCATATCACTTTTTCCAATATCGCTGTAGACCAGCGGCTATGGTTTTTGCACCACCGAACTCTCAAATGTGCATTCATCTTTGTAATGAGAGGTTTATGCACTGAAACCTTCTATAATATCGCTCTCTATGTAATTGTTGACGGACTGTTCTTGCTGACACAGTCTGATCACATCCTGCATTGACATTCTCAATCATCTGAGGAAGAGTTCTTTTCTTTTCTTTTTTTTTCCCTTACATATCGCACTGATGCATGAGCATCACGGTCATCAAATGTGCACTGTTGACCATTTTCCTGTTGACCAATTTCAAACCCTATTGACTGTAATCTTTCCCATAGATCTAGATGCTGTTGTCACTTCAGTCAGGGTTCCTATTAAAACACTGGCCAGTTGGGCAGTCTTTGTGACTGAAGCTCCTGCCATCCGTCCCCCAACAACCCTCTTTCAAAGTCACTTGCATTTTCTCCTCTTGCGATCTTCATACGAAATCAGAATCAACTGGGCCTGGCCAACATCTTTATACATGCCACAGAGCAGGATGGGATGTTAACTGCTTATTTGTACCATGCAGTGCACCTGTGTGCAAGCATCTACATTCGTTATGTTTCTCCAGTCATTTATTCAGGTTTTCCATTTAATTTGTCACCCGTCTGTAGTTTTTGTTTCACCATGTGTTTGTTGTTATGAACTTTTCCCTGCCTGAATTTGTTGACTAATCTTCAACTTTTACAAAATAATTATAACAGTGTGCCTTTGTTCGTTCAGGGAATAAACATCGAATTCAAAGACATTAAGTCCCCTATTGCCTCAGTAATCACGGGCAGCGGGAATTCCCTTCTAATTAAAATCTTCACAGCATCAAGATAAATTTTATTACTCTGATTAGAGCTTTGAACCCTAGTTATTTTTTTCAGCAGACTTTAGAGTTGTCTTTAGTCATCCAAGATGATGTTGTATAGATCTTTCATGTTGTCAAGCATTACAGATCAGAAGCAAAATAATTTCCCATTAGCCCCATAAGATAAATGTGCTGGGATGAATTTGATAAAACCAAAGTGAGGGATATAATGTGTATGTGTGTTGACAAGAGTGCTTATGTTTGTTTGTTTACAGGAAAACTCATCCACCATGTGTCTGTTTATTACATAAAAGTATACAGTGTATATACAAGGGAAGTGAAATCTTAATTCTCTGACAGTCAAAGTGACATGGAGAAGAAAACGAGACATAACAGTATAAACTATAAACATTGCCAGGGTCCGTACAATACAATCAATACTATCAATGAGAAACTTAAAAGTTCTGTTTAAATATTTAAATTTACATATAGTTGGCTATTGCAGTAACATTCAACATTTAGAAAAAAGTAATTAGGCTTGGAATTTGACTACTTTGCTTTATGAATATGATCATTCCCAGGTAGAATGAACATCTGTATGACAAAACAACATTGTAATGCATCATAACAACACATTCAAACTGTTCAGCTTCAGCAGTACCAAGTGTTAGAATACAGAATATTCCAGTGTAAATATACTGAAAGAATGAATGGGAGATGCTTTCCTTCACCATTCCACACAATTCACAACAGCAATCCATATGTATTCAAACTCTTTCAGGTACATCATTCATGGGATCAATTCTATGTAGTATTTTTTGTTCTTTTTGGTAATGCAGTTTTGACAAAAATTTCCAAGTTTTATGCACTTGTATTTCAGTATTAAAAAGACCAGTCCAGAAACACTTTGAAAGTTGAGAAACAAATGTTTGTCGCTGAGAAGATTTTTTTTTTTTTAAGTATTAATTTCCCCTAAATTTAGAATTAAATTCATTTAAATTACTACAAAGGCCTACACCACCATAATTTCTTAAAAAATAATTAGGACACCTTTGGGAACCAAATCAAACACAATAACACGTTTTTTTGGTTTTCCAGATATTTAAGGAAATCTTAAGCACATTCATACGTGTATGTGCCTAACAAAGGAAACTAGAAAAACCACAAGGTCTGTGTGTGTGTGCACATGTGTGTCTGTCTGTCCCATAACAGTGCAGCCAGTTAGTAACTCACCCAGCCCTCATATGTAGTCCAGGAAAAAGGACATTTCTGATGTTATTGCAAAGCCACTCTTCTTCTGTAGGCCCTGCCCCTACTGCTACTTCCTTTTTCTATGTCTCTATCCTTCCCTGCCATCCTCCCTACCACAGGACAATTATGGCTCAGCAAGGACTGAACAAACCTCCACCTCATTCCTAAATCCTGCTTTCTCACCCTCTCTCTCTGCTTTTGTCTCTCTCTCTCTCTCTCTCTCTCTCCCCATCTCTCTCTCTCTTCCTAGATTGTTGGCATATGACCTATTGCTCCTGCCATCAGGGAAGTGTGGGTGTATGACTTATTGAGCGTCCCTGTGTGTGTGTGAGCGTGGTTGGTCATTTAGGGTCACGACCCTCCAGCTGGATTCTGTCTCTGCTGCTAAACAGTGACTCTCACCCTGCCTGCATAGACAGCGGGGCGTGCAGCAGCATACCGATGAGCGGACGAGTTAGAAGAAGAGGGAAAAAGAGTAAGAGAAGGAGCGAGGGATATAGAAATGAAGATTGGAGGGAGGGAGGGGAACATAGCGAGAGGCCAGAAGGTACATGGAAAAGCAAAGCAAGAGGAAAAACGAGAGCGACAGAATGCATGAAAGAAGGGGTACAACAGCAGAACAGTTGCAGGAAAAGGACAAGCGTTGCGCTGTGAAATGTCAGGGCTATTTAATTCATTAGGAGGCAATGATTATGGTGCTGTACTGAATGTCATCTGCTTGGTTAAACTTTCCTCGGTGGCCTCATGCAGGATATATATTGACTGTTTAGAAATGTTTGGAAACCTTTAAGCAACGTCGGAGTGGCAGCAACAGGCAGAGAGAAAGAAAGGAGAGAGAAAGTAGTCAGTCAGCCAGAATCAACACCATATTTTCTGACTCCTGGTATGCACGGGGGGGGGGGGTTGTAGATAATCCTTGGAGTATATTGACGAAATAATGGAGAAATTGTTAAATAACCTTGAAAAAAGTGGTTGGGAGCTTTCATCCATCCATCTCTTATACCTATTTATTTCTATTCAGAGTCACAGCGGGCTGGAGACTATCCTTGCATGCACAAATGGAAGGGAGGCAGGTAACCTGTCCATCATAGGATTAACACCAGGCAAACATTAATATGGAAACAGCTGGCCCATGATCCAGGACCTTCTTGCTTTGACTGTCAGGCATCAGTGCTAACCATTGAGCTCCTGTGTCGCCATCACTGAAAGGTAATAGTAAAGAGAAATCATTTAGCCTTATATAAATTGGAACCTGACCTATAATTATCTAACCAAATCAAACTAAATTGCTCTGAAGTGAAAAGAATGTATGATGTATCAATTGAAGTGAACTGAAATCAACCTGCTGAAATTAACCTCCGATTAAGTGAAACAGTATGAGGAACAGGTGATTCTGGCAAATCATTACCAGCATCACCACCTCAGAAACACATTATCTAATGATATAGTTATTCTAGAAGGCGTTGCGCTGGCCTCCAGCACCACTGTTAGGAATCTCGGCGTCATCTTTGATCAGGATATGTCCTTTAACCCCCACATAAGACAAACTTCAAGGACTGCCTTTTTTCACCTACGTAACATTGCAAAAATCAGGCACATCCTGTCTCAAAATGATGCAGAAAAATTAGTCCATGGTTTTGTTACTTCTAGGCTGGATTATTGCAACTCCTTATTATCAGGCTGTCCCAACAAATCTTGAAATACTCTCCAGCTGACCCAGAATGCTGCAGCGTGAGTACTGACAGGAACTGGGAAAAGAGATCATATTTCTCCTGTGTTAGCTTCTCTGCATTGGCTCCCTGTAAAATTCAGATTAGAATTTAAAATCTTCCTCCTCACCTATAAAGCCCTTAATGTTCAAGCACCATCATATCTTAAAGCGCTCATGGTACCCTATTACCCCACTAGAGCACTGCGCTCCCAGAACGCAGGCTTACCTGTGGTTCCTAGAGTCTCCAAAAGTAGAATGGGAGGCAGAGCCTTCAGTTATCAGGCTGCTCTACTGAGGAACCATCTTCCAGTTTGGGTCCGGGAGGCAGACACCCTCTCCACATTAAAGAGTAGGCTTTAAACCTTCCTTTTTGATAAAGCTTTCAGTTAGGGCTGGCTCAGGCTTGGCTTGAACCAGCCCCTAGTTATGCTGCTATACTGTAGGCCTAGACTGCCAGGGGACTTCCCACCCATGCACCGAGCTCCTCTCTCCTCCTCTTCCTGTCCATCTGTGCACATTCATATGGCATCAGTGCTCGTTACTAACTTGACTTCTTCTCTCTCCCGTAGCTTTGTGCTCTCTCATCTCCCTCGTCTCTTTCATCCTGTCACTTTCTGCAGGTATTTCTGCCCCTGGTGCTGCAGAGTCTGGATCTGTGACTGCAAACCACCTACTGCCCCCCTTGATCCTGCTCAACACCCACTGCTTCAATTATTATGATTATCATTACTATTATTATATTTCGTTTTATTAGTATGATTATTCACCCTATTATTATAATTATTAATTTATTATTAGTCTCATTATTGTTATACATCTTTATATTATACCTGTACTGTGCTATACCCCCCCGGAGTTTCTCCTTGCCGCTGTCGCCAAGTGCTTGCTACTGGGGGAATGTTGTGTCACTGTACATATAACTAGAAAGAGCATGTTCTAGACGTGCTCTTTATGAAAAGTGCCCTGAAATAATCTCTTTTATGATTTGGCACAATATGAATAAAATTGAATTGAATTGAATTATACCAACACAAAGAAAGGAAAGGTACAAATGGGAAGACATGCAGAACTTGATGCAGAAAGATCAAAAGCAAGGAAAAGGAATGATCAGGTTTGATGCTTTAAGACAACTAAAGGGCTAACTACTTCATAAGCAGCGAAAAATAAGAAATGTCTGAACAGCCAAAGCTCGCACATCACAATACAGCTTACAGGACATCTGTGACATCTGAGAAAACAAGAAAAGTTTGGTATTTTAATTTGCAATGCACAATTTTAAAAAAAAGAATAGAAGTGTCTCGATGTGGATGGAGCCGAGGAGAGACAAGAAAGTGGTAACCATCACAGCTTAGTGTGATATCCTAAAAGACTTATCAATCAAGAGTAACACAGACCCCAACATACTTTTCTTAAAACCATGATACCTTCCTAATAAAGTGCTGATGTTCAAAGTTAAGAAAAAGAATCCATCCCTGAGGTATCTGGCTCCTCCCCAGTACAATAGGGTTTTTTCCACTGCAGCTGATGAGTTGTCAGGAGTGCCGGACAGTGCAGAATTAAAATACCACTCTGTGTGAATATAAAGCAAGTTTACAGTGACTGAACTACTGAACTGCACTGTACCTTTCTCTTGAAATGACATGACATCTTTGCAGCAACAGAGGGACAACTGACCCTATGTGGCAGCTACTGGCACTCCCCTGGCATCCAGAGTTCTGACACTAACACTGACAAATGGAGTAAATATTAATTCATTTATGGGCAGAATTGTGTTTTATTATATATATATATTAGTGGCATTTTATTCCTTTACTATAGCAAGAGTGTGGATATGACAGGAAAAAATAAATGGAGTGAGAGATGGGGGGGCGACATGCAACAAAATTCTATAAGTTCTGTTTGTAAATATAAATGTAAAAACAACATGTAGCTATTTTTTTGCAGATTTTTTTTTTATTTAATTAAGTGGCCTACATTGTGCCTACAATTATGTTTACATAACACAATTTCCCTCTTACAATAATAAAATGGAGAATTATGTTTACATACCACAATTCTTGCAATAATAACATGGAGGATTACAAAAGAGTGTATTTTTCTTCCTTTTTATTTCAAAACGGGTAAAATCATAACCTCTAGGCAGAAGTAATTACATTAAATCAATGAAAAGCAAAAAAGTTGAACGTGGCAGCGTTGTGCCACAGGCTGCAAGTGCCACTGGGAGGATCCTGGCCTCTCTCCAGGCTGGGGACTGTGGTTGCTGAAAGTGACCAATCACGGGAGCGGAGACATCTGCCACTGGAAGTGGCGCTCGTGTCATGTACACGCGCCTGGTTTTGAGACTACTTACATCATAGGGATGAGATGTGTTATGCAGCTAAGTCCTGAAGTCTGCTGTTGTCACTTTTAGGTTGTAGATTTTTTTTTTTTTTAATATCTGGCTGGTAGTGTTGCTCTGCACTAAATGCCCACTGCCATCGCAGTGCCTCTGCGTTAAAATCCAAGATATTTTCCTAATTTCTGGCAATAGGTGTTTCAAGGGTTGCAGCCCTTATTTCCTTTCACTGTGAAACAGCCAACAGCAGGTCCCATCCTCTGAAAATAATGAGATTCTTTCTCACTGAGACTCTCATCACTGAAAAACCCCTCTCAGGCCATGACTGTGAAGAAAGGTACACAGCGGACATACCAGTGTAAAAGATGTGAGCTAGATGATGAGGAGGTCAAGAAGCAAGAGAATGAGGATCAGTGCCTTCACTATAGGCCAAAGTTGGACGAGAACATGGACAGGAATACTTGTCCAGGTCCTTGACATTGTGACAACAGTCCATATACTGTCTCTCTTTAATGATTCTCCTCTGACTTCCAGCTGACACAGGGCGTGTGATTAGCTGGTGTGTGATATATTGTATGTGTCTGGTGTGTGCATGTGGAAGTTATTGTGTGCTTTTTGTGCCTTACTTACATTTGGATAGAACAGAAAGATGAAACAAGAGATCCAATTGAAATGAATCAAAAGGAGCAATAAAGAAATAAAAAAGATATGTTAGGAGAATATCGAGAAAGAGATGGCTGCTGACTTTCATAAATAGGAATTTGGTAAAATA
This sequence comes from Xiphias gladius, assembly GCF_016859285.1. Classification (NCBI taxonomy): domain Eukaryota; kingdom Metazoa; phylum Chordata; class Actinopteri; order Istiophoriformes; family Xiphiidae; genus Xiphias; species Xiphias gladius. The sequence continues at coordinate 10,154,456 of NC_053406.1, read as the reverse complement.
TATGACATTGGCTCTGGACTAACCAACTAATGGTGCTGTATATATCTGGTTGGATATATGAATAGAGAAAGGAATAAAACAGAGTAGGCACAATCCAATGATTATGGAGATAGCAGCAGAGATGGGGGGAAAAACAAAGAATGAGAATATTTGACAGAGAGACTGACCAACAGAGAGTCAGGTAGTGACTGCATGGACTTAAAGGAAGATAGGATATTATAGAGGAAGGACAAATGTGGAGTAAGAGGGAGAAAGCTTGAGGGAAAGAAAGAAGAGAGCAACAGAGAGAGGAGGATATCAAGGTGTCAGGAACTGATGACCAGCCAGTCACTGGATGTCACTGAGAAAGAGACAGTGAGGTAATGAGAGCATGCTGGTGGTGGGGATACACGTCAGAGGGGTGGACGCAAAGGCCAAGTGAGAAATTGAGAGACTGAGCATTGGGGGGGGGGGGGGGGGGGGGGGTAGTGTGAGAGATGAAGGTGGAAGAGGGGGAGGAGCACTGAGGAGCGCACGTGAGTGGCTCTTCATCATGTAGCTGAAGTTTATGGCTGTGTCACACCCCCAAACGCCCCCAGTTGCATGTTGCACACACGTCAAGATTACGTGCATCAGTCAAAGCTCAGATAAGTGTCTGACAGTTAGTGGGGCTTAAGACTGGTCGATGGCAGGCAGTGATACTACTGACGATCTTAATGTTCACTTGATAAAACAAAAGATGCACGGACAGGGAGATGGTGAAATAAAAGCAACAGGGTAGAAAGACAGAAAGAAAGAAAGAAAGAAAACAGGTAATCATTTAAAAACTATCAAAAGTATCTGGATGAAAACTTACAAAAAGTGATGACAAAGAAGGAAGGTGCATACAAAGAGTAGACAATGAGTGTACTGTACAGCAGGAGGACACAGTAAATGACAAACTGCCATTGGACAATGATGAATTGCTAATTTTGGCTCAGGAGGAAGGTTTGACAGCAACACTGACTGCCCTGTCAAACCTTTGTCAAAATGAAATCATGTGTCATTCCTTTTTTTTTTTAATTTTACCCCATTCTATTATATCCAACTCTAGGAAACATAGTGAGTGTGACAGTAGCTGCAGCGGAGGAATCTGGGTCAGACAAGATGTTTAATAACCAGGGAACAAGATGATACTGTTTGATCACATCAGCCTATTGTTCTGCCATGGATTATAGAGACAAATGGTGGCATGAACAAGATTTAGAATAGACAATTTTCCCTCCAATGTCTGTAAAACAATGTGCGTGGGAGCACAGGTAAAATAAAACTTCAATACCTTTCAGTGCTGGATTTTTTTTTTTTTCTGCTTGATGACTCTTGCGCACCCTCCCTCTCTCTCACTCACATAAACATAAACAGATTTTTGCAGGTACACGCACACACCTGCACATAAGCACACACACACACACACACACACACACACACACACACACAATCACAGTAGTCTGATGGTGAGCTGTACCTCCACTGCCATCTAGAGGTTATATGTGGAACATGTCCCGGATCGATTGCACCACCATGTCAAGTGCTATGGCCTGAAGAGTGACTGTTGTTGTAACAGCTATCGTGGGGGGGGGCACTTCTGGGAATGTGATTTGCACAATCAATCACAAATGACATGTCAGTTGTTTACCGTTCAAATGTCCAATTCCAAATTTTACAAACCAAAAGTGCAGCAGTCTGGTGAACATGCCTGGAATTTTATAAAATCACACAAATCAATCATGTTTGTTCCTATTATGCCTCAATGGCTGTGTGCATGTGTGTGTACAGTATGTCTGTTTGCAACTTCTGAATCCGTGTGAGACTGCCAGCTCTGTGTACATAGCAACAGCATGTGATTAATGCCTGCGTTTGTTTATTCAGATCTGATATGACTGTATCTGTCGATTGTGTTTTGTGTGGATATAAAGCATATACAACTGTTTGCGTTATTCATTTCTGTGTTTTTGTAACTGATAAGAGCTGAAATGTGCAAGGGTATCTCAAATATACTGCAGTTTATACTGTAGACAGAGAGATATTTATTCAGATTGTGAAGACACAAAAAATTGTGAGAACACCCATACCTCTACCAAGCATACAGCTCACGACTCAAACCTCAAAAACTTTGAACTCCCAGGCAAGCTGTTTCCCCCTGATTCCACTCTCTATGCTAAGCTAAGCTAAGCACCTCCTTGGTCCAGCTTCATACTAAGCACACAGACATGTGAGTGGTACCTTCTTATCTAACTATGCCGGAAGGTTCCTTTAAATAAAATCACACGCATTTGGGAAAGACTTGTGGATAGAGAATGCGTTGCAGCCACTGAAATCATCTCTTTCACCAGCGCACAGGCCTCATGCCTTACCTTTCCCACTTCTGCCATGTCAAACACTGAGGTATTAACTACTGTTTTGTGCTGGAAAATGGCATTTAATTAGCTTTGCTGTTCTGTGTTTATTTGTCCAGCCCCCAACAGTAAACAAACCTGATCTTTAGTTAATCATCCCTGTATCAGGCCACAATACTTGCTAATAGCCTACTGATTATTTATGGATTAATGGCCATCTAAGCACATATCTTTCACCAAAAATACACATATGCAAAAACACACATGGAAAAATTCAGGAATATGCACTTTTATACCTTTCTCTTTATCATATGAAATTGTAGTCATGAACACACACACATATACAGTACATACATGCACACATAGACACGTAGGATGGGCGGTTTCTGTCATCGCAGCACTTTCCCAAACAGGCTCTGATTAAACAGCAGCTTAGAGCGCTTTAATTTCATGGAAGAACAGACAGCGAGAGAGGGAGCGATGGAGAGAGACAGAGAGAAAGAAGATGTGTTTGTGCGAGTGTGAGAGAGAGAGAGAGAAAGAGGGCTACAGATGCATGGACAGAGGGGAGAGAAAAAGATGGAGGGGTTGACGGGGCAGGTAGGAACAGAGAGAATGAAACAAGCAGTGGCCAGAGAGTAGATTGAGAGGATGGGCGGAAGATGAGAGAGAAGGAGTGGGACACAGTAAAGAGGGAGATGAGTTAAGCTGAGGAAGGCAGCAATGATAGACAGGATATGGGGGAGAGAAGGAGAACATGGGGGAGTGTAAGGGCACAGGAGGAGGACAGCAAGAGGGAAAGAAAGTGAGATCTAGGCCTATATAAAGAGAGAGATCTGAAGGCCTTTCCAGAATTCAAAAAACCTCAAACCGGAGGTGAGGATGGGTCGGAGAAGATACACGCTGCTGGCAGGTGGAGGGCTTCAATATTTCAGTCACATAAAAAATTTAAATCCCGGCTAAAATCTGTGAACACTGCGTACTTGTTTTATGTTCCGTCACACAGCATGCTCTCTCCTCTTATCTCTATCACTACACACACACGCGCAGCCTTATAATACTTTCCAGTTTCAGATGTGCCATTGTATAGATTTCCACAGTAAGTGGTTCAGTCAAAGGGTTTTTAGCATTCAATAAAGACAGTGTGGACTATACAAGTGCACACACATATACATAGCAGGCTTTTTAAAATTCAGGGCTTTATAATATATGTTAAAATACTCACAAATCCATTTTCTTTGAAGAGCTGACTGTGGCCTTAAGGAGAACTGTGCAATAGCTAGCTATGGTACCAGAATAGTAATAATATATGAATATTAATGCCACATTCTCCATTCTGAACTGCCTATAGATGGAACGGGACCTTTACTGCTGGATGTTTAGACTTATGTGTGTGCGAAGAATATGGATACCAGAGCTTCTGTACATGCACAGTACTCCTTACCGTTACATTCTGAGAGTTGCCAGGATTAATAACTACAGTAGCTGTTTCAGTGATCTGAGGATAGTCATCAACATCAAACGCTAATAAGCTTCCAGGCTATCTAACTGTTGAGTTTCTGTAACTCTGAATCTTTTACATTTTTGATCATCTCCAACTGTTGGGGCCAATTTCGCACCAATGGAAAAGATGTTTGAAAATGTCTCTGCATGTTAGATAAGAAGCTCTACGCTGTCTCCTGTGAAGTGGAGGAAGAAATAAAGAGGAAAACCTGGCAAAAATAGAACATGAGAAATGGATATATGGTGAAAAAAAAGCAACTGAAACGCACAGACTGGTGTAGAGGTCATCAGCTTATGTAGATGATATTAAGTCTGCGATATGAAATAAGTTATCACAGGATGAGGAGTAACACACGCATGCACAATTTCATATCTTCTGAAGTTCAAGAGGACATGAAACATCTCTCTTCATCACCTTTACTTTTCTATTCGTATTCTCTGCTGTCTATTCAACTCACTTCCTCCCTTTTCAGCCTCTCCTCACCTCACTCCCTTTATCTTTTCTGCTGTTTATCTACATTTCTTCTTTTGCCCCCCTAACCTCTACACCCTCACATCTCCTTTACCTCTCCATTTCTTCAATTTCTGTCTGCCAGTAACCTCTCGTCCTCCTCCTTCCTTCATCTACTGATTCTGCCCTCTTCTTTTCATCTTCTCTCTGTTCCTCTCATCTTTGCCCTCTTGTTGTCTCTCTCATCAGCTATTCCTTTACTTGTTTCTTTACAGTTCTCTTTTCCATTTCCCCCAGTCCTTTTTTCTCAGTCTACTCCTCACTTCCCTTCATCTTCCTCTTTAGTCTCCTCTCCCCTCAGTCCTCCACAGTTAGACAGACTGGAGTAGATAAAGTGGAAAAGAAACCTGTTTTGACTAGTGAGGGCATCAGTATTTACAACCAAAGTGTGTGTGTACCTGCTGATCAGCAGCAGTCGTAGCCCCAGGAAGCAGCACACAGTGTCAGAGTGAATTTATTGCCCTACACCTTCTCAATAAGACTGTTTAAAACTGCTGCTTAGAATTCTGATCGCATGCATCTTCCTGCTCTAAGTCAAATGGTCCTCCTGCACCGATTCAATCCAGATACACAAGTGTGCACCGAAAAAACCTAAGTCACGCTCCTTTGGACATAGTCTTACAGGGTGCTGATGGGTGGTTTTAATCTAAATCTTGTGTTTTGGGTTCTTGTCTTTTAAACACTGTCCTCCTCTAATTTATGATACTAAACATGGTGAATGAATGGACATACTGTTTCACACACATATTCCTCCTCTCAAGGGGAATGTAAACGAGCACATAGGCCTGATGTGATTGATTTGGACGTCATTCATTATGCCGTAGTTTCTGTACATAACATGCTAGAGGAGGTTGAATAGCCTGTCCCGTGGTAACAATTTACCTTCTCTCACAATTCCCTTCTCTCCCTCCCTCTCTTATAAAAATATAATATCCGGCCATTTCCATGTGCAGCAGTAATCATCATGCAATTAAAAACAGGCAACATCCTCCTGTTGAATCCCCTGTTATGAGAAACACAAAAGTAGAGCAGATAGAAAGACAGGCAGGAATAAGAGAAGTGAGACAGACAGATACACGGGTCCACTGAAAAAGTTCAAATAAATCCTCAAATTAAGAAAAAGATACAGTTGTTTTCCATCAATTGTAGGTTCTTGTATGTGCACCAATACTTACAAACCCTGGGTTATTAATGAAGTCGTAAGGTGTCAGCTACAGTGGCCCTGAGGCACAGCACACAACAACATTTGACAAATGTTTTCTATTTTTCTATTGTGTTTCCACCAATGTTGTCGTGTTTTGCACCTCAGGGCCACAGTAGTCAGCATTACCACAGTGGCAGCCGCTGTATAAAAGTAAAAATAATATTATAATATAATTAATAGATAAAATAAAACATCTCAAAAAACTGAGTTAATTGAAGCACAAGAAAAAAAGATATTAATTAAGGTTGCTAAACTATCTTTGAAAATGCAGTAACTTCAGTATAAGTACTTTTAATTTGCAAGTAATGCATTGTGAGTATGGAAATATTATTTTATAATTGGAGAGATGAAGCGTTTAACAAATGACCACAGCATGTCATGGCCAGTTGCCAGTACGTCTGCATTGTACTCAACATTTCCACTGGCAGATTGAGGCTCGGGATCAGTTGACTTTCCCAAGCAGATGTATTAGAGAGGCTGTCAGTTTGCATCTGTAGCTGAACTTTTCCCATCAATACATGTGATTAAATCACCTCATTGCCTACTTTATTAATAGGTACTTTGTTTATGTGATTAGTTCAGTTAAGCGTTTCCTCAAGTTCTGAAGGCAATTAAAAACATTGAAAACAACAATCATCACAACTGGCATTAGCCAGATGAGCTTGTGCAGCTTTTGCTTTAACTTATAATGCAGACAGATGATAACTTTACAGTTAGGAGCCAGTTCAAAAGCTAAAATGTTTGTATATTTGTGAAAGGTAAAATAAAAAAAAGAGATGTTTGAATAAAACTGGCATATACTGAACAGTATATACAATCCAAGTTGTAAATATGAAAAAAAGCAGAAAATGTCACGTAAGAGTTTGGCTTTGTTGCTCAATGGTCCCAAGAAGGAAATGCCAAATAGAAATGCCACCGTCTGTGATATTATTTTACTAAAGGCCTCATATATTACACTTCAGCATTGTTATCATTCTGTCTTCTCTTCATTTAAAACCTTAATGACCAGTGTTTACCTTATGTGTATTGTGTGACTGTACTGGATGATAGAGATCTCACACAGACTGTTTCAGTCAAGGTGATGAAAGATTTATTGTTATGTTATATTCCTGAACAAGAGCCCCTCCTTCTCAACTAATGGATAACAACTGAAATTATACATTATTAGTGTCATTGTTGTCTAAATATATCTTGATTTTCATCCAACAGAAGCCAAGGGAGGTCAAAAATGTGAGTTCTGCAAACTTCTAAGGGACGTTTGTGACTGATTTGTTAATATAAGTTTTGGTTGGAGAGTTACCTAACTGTAGCTCTAACAGTTTGATCACTCATTCCCCTCACTAGTCTCTGTACTACAAAAACAAGATGTTGTTTGTTTTCTATCAGTGGCAGGCCAAACTGCCCACAAAACTTGCTGCCTGTGCTCTTTAGATACCTAGAATAACTCAGCAAAGTGAACATTGGAAAAGAAAGGATCAGAAAGTATGCACTGCCTCTATTTAATTTGTTGTCATATTTATTTGTCAAAAGGCTTCAGTTATTTAAAGATGAAGTTTATTCATGGATTTTTTCCACTAGCTTTATTTTTGGCTCCAGTTCTAATGTTAGTTTCACTCCAAGTGCAGCTTTTAGACCACATCGTGCTATAGTGGTGTTCTCTTTATCCTGCTTCAAAGTTTGTGGTAAACTGTTAGTTTCTGGACTTCAAGTGGTTAGTGGAGAGCACAAGAGGATTTAGATACATCTATACATCTATCTTTACAATCAGGAGTCTGTACATTCTGTGCTAAAAATTCAAAGTTTTATATTTCTGGACATGTGGGTTAAATATGGGACATATGGGAACACTCCAACACTTCCAGGTTGGAGGTTGAGTTTGTGACATCTGTCCGGGGACGAGTTCTTGCAATGCATTCCAACCACCTACATATCTGATTCAGAACACCCGCTCTCAGTAAATTGGCTGGTAATCACACTAGAGAGAACAAGTAAAGCAGTGTGTGGCTGCAAGAGCGAAAGCTGAGGGATGAAATACTGTTTCTGAAGTGTCAAATGTTCACGCAGAGTTGCATTATTATGATAGCTCCTTAGAGACATGCGTGGGAGATACGTGCGCATGTGTCTGTGTATGTGTGTGCATCCCAGTTATTAATCTGTATGACAATAAATCTTATTTGCGGTGGACGCTAAAATTAACCAGGCAATAACAAGATGAGAACTAAATTACATGACAAATGTAAATTTGATTTATGCTAATTATGCTGCAATCAGGCAGCCTGAGCTGCAATGTGCATGCAGACTCAGACTAATTCACCTGCCACCAAACTCATACATACAAATGAAGCTATCTTAAAAAATAGTAGTATAGAGTATGATAAGAGAGTATATGAACAGAGATTTATGCACCATTCAAACAGATAAGGCAATATTACAAACCCGGGCACTTCATGCCAATTAATGTGTGGAACATGCATGCACATATATAGATGCATATGCACATAAAATATACCTTATATTTGCAAAAACCATAACTTCAATTATGAGTTAAAATCACCAATAAGAGATCCTATTTCCCTGAACGCAATATGTGCGAGAACTCCGCTGTGGAATTGCAATTTTATGGTATTGCAATATATGATAAGTTATATGAACTTGTGTATTATATGTATATAGACACAAATATTTGATCATGAAGATTCATGTACATATTGTAAGAATGTGTACAGAGTGTGTGTGCATGTGTGATGAGATTTCCACAGCTTGAATGTCACCTTAAAAACTATCCAAATGACTGAGACCACTAAATTAAAGTAAACTGAAGCTGAAAGTCATGCAAATTAGGTTAACACACACACACACACACAAGATAGGTATACTGCACCAAGAGGCCCGTATAACAGTGCACTTTAATCACAGAGTTCATTTCATTTCCTCTCCTCTCCCCTTTATCACTGGCTTGGTTCTTATTCATCTTCATAAGAAAGCAGTGGAAGAGGAGCCAGCTCCTAATAGCTCACTGATTTACATGATCAGTGTTTAGCCCCATAGACAGACTCCTGGGAAAGGGGACAGGAGAAAATAAGAGTACACAGAGATAACTTCAAATGAACACACACACCCACACCCACACACAGATATACACAAACACAAACAAAGGAATTTAATTGTTTTCATATTTTTAAGAAAAATAATCAGAAGCAGATACAGTAAACACACACAAATCTATACCCAAAAAACACACATAGAGAGAACAAACAAGACAGGCCCTGCTATAAACAGATGAGTTAGCGCTCACACACTGCTTTGCTTGCTTAGTGTGTAACTCAATTTGAAATGCTAACACTGCCATAGGCTCAGGGGCATGCAGCAGCAGGCTAGCATCATCAGCTCACTTCCTTGCAATTTAACTCCACTCTTTCAACACAGAGCAGTTGTGCAGTGGCCCCATATTTTACACACAGTGTATAAAATTAATTGGGAATTTTTGGGCACGCATTATTTGCATGCTGGACCTACTTTGAATTGTAGATGAAGAAGAGGAGGGGAGGTGGTCTTCACATACTGCAGCATATTCAAGCGTCTGACCGTGTTTGTGTGTATTGTTTTTTATTCCTGATTATCGGAGGTGTGTGTGTATGTGTGTGTGAATGTGTGTGCTGTAGAGGTTACATTAATGATAATGGCCTCTAGCTACATCATTAGAACCCATCATCAGTTAGAGATGTGTTGGGTTTGCAGGGAGGGGTGATAATGACAACGATGAGGGAGAAGAAACTGATTATTAAACTGATCCTATATGTAAATATGCACATTACACATCAAATGAAGCAAGCAAGCTCGTCTTCAATGGTGGAAAAACACAGTTGCATGCACAGGCTCATATACCGTAGTAAGTTAAAAGCAAGGATTATTAGGTTCCTAAAGAATTGTGAAGGAAAAAAAAGTTCCTCCATTGGTCAGGGTGTAAATCAAGGTGTGATATTATGACTGTTGCATTTAAATCCACAACATTAGCAATAAAGAAGTTAGAAATTCTGGGAAATATGCATATTAGCTTTCTAGCCCAAAGTTAGATTAGAAGATAAGTATCACTCTCATCTGTAACATGACTAGGTCAAAACCTAGTGTAAGGCTACACCGCCCTTTATCTGATTACCTCTCTCCTACTCACTGTTCTCACATATACAGTATTTTAATACAGCCGAATTTCCGATAAAGATCTCATTAACATGTTTTTCTGTTTCTCTTGTCAAACAACGGAACAAGCATGAAAAGAAAGTTAGAAGCTCATTCACGTCCATTTTAGCTGGCATGTGGTCAATTAAATGAGATGCATAGAGAGGTGTGCCTGCGTAGGAAAAACCCAATCTCACGCTTGCGGGATAGTACTGGAAACTCTCTTCTATGGAAAGTAGCTAAGGTTTTTCCAAAACATCGCTAGATTTGTCGCTAGGGGCTTTTCTGAACAAAAGTCACTAAACTTACAGCCAAACACCTCTTTAAAAAATCTCCAAAACAACGTCAATTGAGTTTGAAATTAAAACCACGTTAGCACATCAAACGTAAAAACTTCACCAATCAATAGAAGTGTGAATCTGTAGCTTTTAGGAACTATGCTTCGATTTGTATGTGCGTATGAACACTCAAGTGTAAAGAGGCTGGCACACAACGTATGAAAAGAAGGAAGAGGCGGATACTGTAAGACACAGTATGAAGTATTGAGAGAAATCAAAATGCTAAAGTTGGATCTGGGTGTAAATCGGATTCCATAATCACTGGTGCTGAGGAAAAGTATGCTAAGTTTCTTCAAAGAGTCAGTATGGTCATTACTTCTGAAAAATCACATCCATAATGAACTGCATTTTACTAAATACTGCCAGTCACCACCTTGAACTAAAACTGTTCCACCAATTTATGAGAAGAACTTGGAGGAGGAGAAGGAACTGATTATTAGGCCTCAGGAATGCCGATTAAACTGAGTGAAGCGGTTTTGCAGGACTGACAACTCCACATTTATGTTTGTTGGCTGTCAATGATAACAGGTGGAGCTCACAGCAAGTACTCCAATTAAAATCAAAATCAACCTGCCTGCTTGTAATTGCTTTTCCACCTTCATATTGTGTGTGCGTATGTGTGTGTGTGTGTGTGTGTGTGTGTGTGACTGAAGGTGCTAAATTTAATGACATCTACATTTCACAGACTCGTTTGGTTATTAGATGTGTTCCCAATTTTCACTCGTTTAGTTTGTTATAATTTCAAGTCATCTTTATGGCTGCGTAAAAACACAAAGATTAAATCATTCGCTTCCCTCTGTGAGCATGTGTGTGTGTGTCACAGGGCAGTGTGTCTTATTGCTCCTGTGGATACCTGAGTACTTTGTGTTGCCGCAGAGATTAGACTGAGCACCCAGACCCATCAATATCCATGACTCCTGTATTGCTCGCAAACACACACACACACACACACACACACACACACACACACACACACACACACACACACACACACACACACACACACACACACACACACACACACACACACACAGTGGTGGAGTGAGCGGAACAGACCTGATGCTTTCACTCACCGGTGAATAGCTGCTCTGATGGACTGAGGCTATTTACACACACACACACACACACTCTTACTCTCAAACACACACACACACACACGCACACACGCACACACACACAAACAGCTGGTGATGGAGTGAGGCCATTCCCTCTCCTCACCTCATGCCCAGTACCTGGCTGGCAGCCCAAAGTAGACTTGCCAATCCACGAAATCAACCACACAAAGTTTTCTGATGAGCTCAGTATAGTACACACACACAGACACAAACTCTCACACTCTCTCTCTCACTCTCACACACACACACACACACACACACACACACACACACACACACACACACAGAGAGAGATTCACATAGTCATTATTGATTCCCCCTTCAGAGCCCTGGTGGGCTCCACTTCACACTTTTCAGCCATTTCAAAGGTTAGGTATTCTTTTAAAATGTGGAGTCCTTTGTCATTTGATTTGCCCTTGGGCTTACACATCTACCATTTTCATTATCCTTTTGAAACTACTGTATTTCACTGTAGAGTGATATTGCATTATTCTTCTGGCTGCTTACATTTTATGGTCATGTAATGATCAAATAAAAGTTTTTTCTCATTTCCTACCACCGAACACCGAACACCTCATTAGAGCTTAATACTACACCTGCCTCAGCCAGTAAAAAGATAAAACAGCTTTGAGGGCAAACATGTCTGATCGACCTTTATTAAACTGCTTAACATCATTCATCGTCTCCCACAGACACCATCGTTAAGACCTAATAAATGTACTAACTGTACCCAGGACTCATACCGAGCTTTATACTGCCAGGCAGGCACACCATTACTGCTTAAAGAGAACATCTTTCACTATAACTGCCAAACAAATGTTTAAACATTCCTTACTAGACTACTGTGACTCTTTTCATTTTGACACGATTTCTGCGATTCTATGCAGGAGATTTTTACAGCTCTCCCTTTCCACCTACATGTTGCTTGTGTAAAAATTTCTCAACATGAGGCTGAACACTTCATCATCTGATTCTGATGGTCTATCATACCAGCATTAAAGCATAGTGACACTGATATCTTCTTTTTTTTTGTAAATGCCATTAACGTCCTTATCTTGGTACGGCACTAGAGAATGGGGTTAATTCCAGCAGCAAACCATAATTTTGATGATAGTCTCGGCCAGATTTTTAGCCACAAGCTATAGTCTTGGTTACATATATGGTAAAAGAATCTACGCAGAAAGGCCAGATTCCTAAAGGTCAAGACTGAACATTTATGCTCAGATTAGTTACTCATTCTTCAAAAACACATAACATCATATAGTAGCTACTGAGGCCACGTACTCAAGATAGTCCTTGCCAAGTCTTGTGTGTGTTGTGCGCGCGTGTGAAACAACGGATCCACGAGGCAGCAGTAGCAGAAATGGCAAATAGACCTGGGATCTCTTTGCTGTCCATCTTCATTTGAGCCCCAGAAAGACAAAGAAGGGGCTTTTTTAAAGACACCATCCATTTTAAAGTTGCTGATTTTCCAAGTGTTCACTTGCATTTAAAGTATTTGCCAATATGCGGCATTAAAAAAAACTTATTTTCTAACATATTCAAAAATCAAAAATTCAGGCGACTGTAATAATTTGACAAAAATAATCTTAAAGTCCACTTACTGGCTCTTATTTTTGGAGATTTCAGAAGCATTTCTCTCAGTCTTCATCAGCAGATGGCATTTACTCAGTTGTAGAGAGACAAAAAGCAATTAAATAGAAGTTACAATATTATTTCTCTTGTTTCAGTACTTGAACTGTGCAATGACAACTGAATCACACTTTGAATGCTTTTACTCCCAAAAATATCAAATTCTTTGAACAATTACCCACTTCTTGTCTTGTCAATAAACACATCATATAACAGCAAAATGACTGTGAAAAAAGGTTGTAACTTCTTTGTGCCTTAAATGAGTACAATGACCAAAAAGTCTGTAACGCAAGACACGGAAATTGAATCACAGAATTGTTAGCCTGGCGGAGCCTGGGTGCTACTTTATATCCTGGTTTATTGTCAATTTACTTGTTGACCCCAGCTTTCCTGATAGCTCATATCCAGTAGACAGTCCACTTTTGCGTGAGTGACTGTACATATAACCACATGATCAATGAATACAGTCACACAAACAACAAAATAACCAAAAATATTTACACTAAAAGACACCTTTAAGGATTAGTTTAATTATTATTATGTCTAAAAAAAAAATTATCCGGGTTCACATATGCATAAACCCCGGGACAGCCCCCCCCCAGTATTTGTGACATGAAAATCTGCCTCGTAAATCTAGAAAACCAGAGAATCCAAACCTCTAATGTGTGGTGTCAAATCTGTGTAGAGCCTGAAGCTACTCCACTGGCAATGGAAGGGAGAGTGACTTTGAGAAATCCAGTAAAGACTCTCAGTTTTGACTGACTTTTGTATCACAACAGTGCAATCAGTTTGAAACTGTAAGGCACACTCCAGCTCCCCGGAAAATAATGTCAGATGTGATCACTCTCTGTTCTCGAAGCATCAGAGTAAAAATCATAGAAGCGGGATCATCACAAATGCAATTTTGTTCTTTGCAACTGAGGGAGGCAGTAATGACTAATCACTGTTATACACCACACTGTCCTGAGGCATAGATATAAAAAGTGAAAAAGTTGCATTTTAGTGCCATTTTCTGACCTAAAGTCTTCTGACTACATGACCAAGAATGGTCTGGTTTCTTTTTAATATAATTTAGTCTAAATAATATCAAGAAAAAGTTGGCAAATACTTTGTGTTTATACACAACTACAGCAATTTAGCCAGATTCATCTCTTCACCTGGGTGAAGGTTCTTTTCTGGCCAGATGTGTCTCCGTCCCCCTGTCCTCATCCTCATCTTTTATCCCCACCTCTCCTCCCTCTGCTGAGGTGTTGCGTCCCGGGTCAGATAACGTCTCACTGGGATGTCTGGTGTCTTCTTGCCCTCCATGGACTCTCTGGCCCTGCTCTGGCTCCTGCTGTGGATGCAGCGGTCCAGGTCTCTCCAAGCACCACTGCACCTCCTACACATGATAGACAGCAGTGGGGATGAGGCAGTGAGAATATTTGAGTGTGCTTGTTTGCAAGATGACCTTGTGACCGGAAAATTTCTTCTTTCAATCAACAGATTAGCGTGCAGCCTAGTCTCATAGAGGAACATTCACTAAACTGTAATAGGGAAGCTCTTTAATGTGAATGTCTCCTTGCTCTGAAACATATTCATAATTAACAGCGTATCCTTTGATAACCTGATTGGCTGAATATGCATGTAGTCTTTTATTTCCAGAATTCAACTCTGACATTACACATAATGTGGCATAATACATCTTAAAACATCAAAGGCAACACTTTCTTTGTCTTATGTGTTTCTGCATATGTGAGCAGGCATCTACGTTGCAGTTTGAAAACGCGCATATTTCCTTGTGCTGTATACAGGATATTTATAGGTGAACATGCATGTCTGCTTTCATTCATGCATGCTCTTCTGTGGATTGTGGTTCATTTGTGTGTGTGTGTGTGTGTGTGTGTGTGTGTGTGTGTGTGTGTGTGTGTGTGTGTGTGTGTGTGTGTGCGTGTGTGTGCGTGTGGAAGCAACACTCATTAGACATCGCCCCAGGCTGACTTACCATGGGCCTCCTTTGACACATACATACGCCTAACCGTGGCTTGATGCTGGGTTTCACATCCATTTCGTCAACTGAATCCTACCACCCACCAGCACGCTGCAGAGTGGGAGGTTAGGCTTTATCAGAGCCAGCCTGCACCACTGTATGTTTCAACTGCGAGGATCTAAGGCCGTTAACTTGACAGTGTGGTGCTGAACAATATCTCTGCCATCCCAAACTATTTATCTCAAACATGCAGGTTTATGCAATGTAATTCAAGCTACTGCGGTGCACTTAAATGACCCGTGTATGCGTGTGCTTGTGTACCTGTCCAAACAGACCAACAGTATCTCCAGGCAGGTAGCTAAGAGCCACGCTGCAGTCCGATGATGCAGAGAGAAGGAGGAGCCTGTCGCCATGGACACATGTCTCCAGGTGAGTCACACGATCAAGGTGTGGGCGGAAACTACGCAGTAGGTTCGGAGGTTCTTTGGTTATCCTGTCATCCAGCTCAACACAATAATGCTGAGGGATAGGGGGAGAAAGACAGTGGATTACTGAATAGTATATTATTATAGGATATTAATACCGTCAAAACTAACACAATTAATGAATATGGCGTGTTTTCTCCAAACATGAAATCAGTTTGGAGCTGAAAAAAAAGCAACTTCAAACTTGACCCTTCATGGCCATAACTGTTTTCCTGCAAGAAACCTGATTAATATTAAAAAAAAATAACAATAAAAACACATACAGTAAAAACAAGCAAACAAAAAAGAAAACTGTAAGAGCTATGAAACAGAGAAAACAAAACTTCAGTGACTGAAGCCTGGCTATAGCCTTAGCTAAAGCTAATTTACCCACTTTGTCCTACCTGTTTTCTGTAACAAAATCAGACAGCAAAATTCAGATAGCTGAAGACACAAGATAACATTTTGATTGCACAGTAGACTATCTAAAAGTGTTTTAAGCTTTATGTAAAGACAATGATCAATAATCACCTAAAAATCATTAACAATGAGCCTAAAAAAGCAAAAATACAGTTTTTACAGTTTATAAATCTGTTACACAGTTTGGCTAAGAGCCTTCAAATCCCTTTTTCTCCACTACACTGTTTCTGAAGTTATGGCCCACCGCCTTGTTAAGGCAATATTGTCATTAACACAGAAGCTTACTTTATATATTTACATGTTGTGTAATATATAAAAAAACAACTACCAAAATTACTGCATCATGTCAGGTTGAGGCCTGGCACTGAACTGCGTAATCCTGTGTATGAGAGGACGACACTAAATAGGATATTGTGCAATCATTTTAGTCATCCAGCTGATTCCAAAGCATGCGCCAACTTGCTGAAGGACAGGATTTCTACCAGAGCACTGAGCTTGCCCAACTTCTTCAACCCTGCAACATATATACACACATTTCCATAATTTAAACTAGAAGCGAAATGAGACGCATCCATCTGAATTCATCCCCTCTTACAAACTGTGACGGAGAGTAGAGCTCTGAATACGGTGGCAAAAATACCCAAGAGGGTGTTCTTTTACTGCAATTATGAGCATGACAGTGACGCAGCTACGCCTCATACCATTGTGATCCAAGTCTCCATAATCAGAATCAAAAAGTCAAAAGGTCTCCCTGAGGTATCAGAAACTCTTCAGTTACCGAATATGTGTGATGTATTTAAAGTGTTCATGTGCTAAGTGAATGTGTGATCAGCAAACTCAGCTGAAATTACTGACAGTTATCCTCTTCTCTAGTGGAGGTGATCTGCCAGAAAATGTCACAGTAAATCGCTGTTTTTCCACACATTTCTGCACATTTCAGTGTTTATTTCTGTTAAAAAGGGGGATGCAAAGGGCAAACCGTACCACTCTCATTCATTCTAAATGCCTCTAAAATTTAAAATGAAAAACCAAAGAGGACGGGGACATCACCTCCTCCTGCTAATACACGGTATCAGTGGAGATTTTCTGAAAGATTGACTGGCCCTGGTTTTGCTCTGGCAAGATGCTGAGGCTTCAAAATGACAGACAGTACTGTCATTTTCAAAGTGAACAACATGCCTGATCTAATGGAAATATCGAGGCTCGCTCTTTCTTCACTGTCCATCACAGTTTGTCTCTTGATCTCTGTCTCTCCCTCTGGCTCTGGGTTCACCAGTCCCCATCAATCACTCTGTTTTTGTCACTCTGCCTCTTGTTCCTCTTACGGTACACACACACGCGCCGTGGTGGCATGTAGTTTTCAGTGTGAATAAGAGTGGTCCACTGCAGCTGATATAAAATATGTATTACATGTATGTGTGACAAACACCTACCTGTATGTCCCATGTCTTGAGTGTTCCTTCTCTATCAGCTGTAACTAAATATTTTCCACAAGGGCTGACCGTCATGACAATAGATCCCAGGTCTCTGTTGTGAGCTGTGAACTGCCCCACGAGACGGCTACGGACGTTGTTCCAGAGCCTAACCAGACCCGAACCTCCACAGGACACCAAGTCTGCACCACCTGATGGATTTTCAGAAATATTAAACAAAGAAAGAAAGAAAAGTAAACTTCAGACCTTGTGTTGCATTATATGAGAAGTGGCTAAAGTATGGAAAACTTGACGCAAACTCAACACATCACACACTGATGTGGAGGAAAAGATACCCGCATCCTTACTGTCTTTGTAACGTGTAAACACAATACACAGAGTAATGTGCAAGTGTGCATACTGTGTGTGTCAACAACAGAAACAAGGCTGTATATGCAGTGCATTTGGCCTATAAAAAAGGCTTTTGATCGTTGAACTCTTTCACCTCTAAAGTAATTTCACTTTGTTTGCATCAACTATAACTCTTCAGATTTCAGGCTTCCACACAGCTCGAACTACAGTAGGTGAAATACACTGTGCGTATTTCATCAACAAAAAGGCAAAATCACCGTAGGCTTTATGGCTATAATAAAACTTGCAACATTTTATGGGCATGATGACTTGTTAATTTGGGCAACAATGCTGCTTAACCTTGTTGCTTAAACATCATATAGTCTCCCATTTATTCCACAACCTACTTTAACAACAGTTTGTGTACACAGTTGATATTTAGTTTTCAATATTTCACCTGTAGCTGCAGCTGTAGATGTGCGTCCTGGTATGAAGAACAATCTGGTGATGGCAAGGAAGTTCTCTGAGTCCTCTTTGCCATTCAACATAAGATGAGGATCAGGGGAATTACCTAGAAAATCAGAGTTGGGCAAAGTATTAAAGGAGAAAGAAAAAATGAGGCAAGTGAGACAGATCAAAAGCAGAAGGACAAGAACAATTTTGAGTTAAAAAATAGTTAGGTTTTTTTTTTTTTAAAATATAGAACTTACTAAACTATCCAATTACAGAATTAAGTGTTTGTTGAATTTAATTGTGAATGTGAGACCTTGCTGCTTCTTGTAGTCTTCGTGTTCAGAATGTGGCTGCAGTTTCCTCAAAGCTTTTTCTGTACCGTTGTTCCAGACAATAATCTGTCCATCATAGCTTCCTGCACACATCAGAAGTGAGTGAGATAAACATACGGCAAGAACTAATCAGAAACTTTCCTAAAATCGCACTTTGCTTTATGGCAGTTTTGTATTTAAAAAATATACTACCAAAGCTTTATAATGGTTCCTATTTACGGAGTCGCTTCACAGAAAAAAACAAAACATCAAATTATAAAAAAAAATATATAAACAATCTATACAAAAAGTTTTTGTCCACATACACACACTGTTACATTCCTCATGCTGCTGAATCACGCAAACGAAGCCACAAAAACCACTTTAAAGATGACAAAACTCAACATCTGTCCCCGGCTACCATCTGTTCTACCCCTAAACCCTTAACTTTCACCTCAAGAGAAAGTGCTTTTCTAATAATCTTTATTATATATATGAAAGTGTGTGTCTGTGTTTATTATTTAAGGTAGGCATCTCATCAGGTGTTTCGACAGTTGAACAGCAGGAGTTAACGAGATGTGTGAGCAGTGTGTTGAGGAGGGTGTGTATGTGTGAGCTAAAGGAGGTATAAAGTTTATGAGAGCGTGGGTTGTCTGCATTATTCATGCAGCCCAGGGCCAACTTCTGTATTTCAAGCAACTTTTAGCATGCCCTGTGTGTGTGTGTGTGTGTGTGAGACAGAGAGGAATAGAGGGGATGAGAGAGCATAGATACAGTATCTGCATCATCTACAAAATTTTGAGCTTTAAGACGTAGATGGATTAACGTTACCTTCATTAACTTTCAAAAATGCTCTGGTGCACTAAACCCTGTCAATTTCTGACAACACACATACACAGCACATCGCACAGCCCTATAAGCACATGGATACATGCTCATTAATGGAAGAATAAATACAACAAACTCTCATACCTCCTTTTCATTAAAAGAGTACTCCCCCAATTTAACATTGCACTCCTATAACATTGTTGGACTCACAAAAAAAGTATCAAAACCGATGCAGTAGAACAAGAGATATTTTCTTTTTTGCTCTGTTGCTCCTCTTCCTTGTCAAATCTGGCACCTACATTATCCACGATTGCAACTTGACCACCGACAGTTGGAGATTCAGGTTTGTCATGCTAGTAGACTTCATGTAAAAGGTTTTATACAACTTTTTTTTCGTATATGTAGTAGTACTAAAGACCTGTAAGCAGACTTTAATGTGTAAAATGAGTGGAGTCTTGAAGTCCCTAACTTGAAAATATTTGAAATATATAAATCAGAGCATCCTCTGTTTTAAAGTGTGTCATTGCTGTCATTCAGAATTAAATTTCCATTTCTAAAATATTTTGGCTGTCCATCAAAGTTCAGATGAGTTGGTCTTCGGTAGATTGGAAGTTGTTCGGCAATGGAGGATTAAAGGATTGGCCATTGGGATTGGCCGTAGCGGCCATGATGCCACCACTGCTTTCACTTGGCGGCACTTTCACATAGTTTGGTAGGACGCGTGCTTTGATCTGAAAACAGCACTACTCACTGCAACCCTGAAGAAATAAGCTGCCAACTGAAACTAATACATCATCGCTTTCAGACGCCATCTTTGTGCTCGGCGGATTTGGAGAAGAAAGAATTTGCAAAAATAGTTCATGGAGAAAATAACGGATAGTTCACATCCACCTTTTGCTTTAGTGTCTGAGTAGACAAGTGTGGAAATGTAGGAAATCGGGACATGAATGTGATTCCTCCTTTTTTCACATTTGCCCAAAGGCTAGGGAAAGAGAGAGCAATGCAAAGGATGTGAAGGCGTAGGAGGAATTTATGAATGAATCACATCATTTTATGAATTTTCTTGCTCTGGATAAACCAGTACCTCTGATGACAAAAAAACTATTCCAAAAACTGAAGAGTCACATTTGATCCACACACAGTGTTCATGAAGAGGACACTCATTTGATCTTTTGTCTTTCAAGAGGAAACCATCAACTGTATTCCAAAGATATTATCCGGCAGAGCACTGCAATTTTTTTTATAATATAAAAAAAACTGTTTGTGGGGTGAATCCTTTGCATTCATCAGTATTCATCAGTATTGGCTGAGTGACAGCGGGTTATGAACAAAAAAGAAATCACAGATAAAGGGGGATTTCTTGCTGGCGAGCTGCAAAATATTAAATCATAGTTTTTGTTTTGTCAATTTCTTGCATCAGCTATTAACTAAAGGAGTCAATGATTTGGTTTAAGCCAGAAAATGCAACCACACTGTAACATTTCATAAACCTATGCAAATAAACACACCTTCAAACACACCAAAAAATACCGTTTGATTTTATTCTCTCTTTCTAGCGAATACAAACCCCCACCCTGAAGCATTAAAACCCACACAGACACACATACACACACACACAGATACTTGAAACACAGAAAGTACTCTGTCTCATTTCACTCACTCCTACTGAGAGAGCTCTAATAAACATAATTTAAATTGGGCATTTGGAATTAAATTGGAGTTGGAGGGAGCAGCGTGGGGCCCTGTGTGTGTGTGTGTGTGTGTGTGTGTGTGTGTGTGTGTGTGTGTGTGTGTGTGTGTGTGTGTGTGTGTGTGTGTGGACGAAGGAAGAAATGCAGCAGGCTAACAGGGGGGATGAGGTAAAAAAAAAAAGAAACAGAAATGAGGAGAGAGTGTCAGTTAGAGACCAGGAAAGAGAGAGGAAGCAGACAGAGAGAGGAGCGAACTTTGAAGAAGTTTCCAAGTTCACATTACAGCTCCTGAATTGCGCTTTTGTTCCAGCTCCAACCTCTTCATTTCCTTCCACACCATTTCTCCTTCCAGCTTCAAGAAACACCCAATCTTATCTCCCTGTCCACTTCCATCCCTCACTTTATCTCCCACTATACTTATCTCTGGAGTCGATGCGTCTCGAAAGGCCAGAGAAGGTCTGCAGTTTATGCCTGCGCTCTGCTCACACAAACTGGTACACTGAAACTGAACTTTCGATATGTGACCCATAGTGATACAAGTTTAGAAACTGAGGAACAAACTGGCGCAAAGTGGGTGCAGTGTTTGTACTTTGACGGTTATAGAAGTGGACCAGTGACTGGAGGATTGCCAGTCAGTCCCTCAGGAAGAAAAATCTAAGAAAAGTGATGAGTGCTTAGGGGCCTCGCTGGTATTTCAAAGTATGCTGTCGTCACATATTAAAGACCTAAACAGCCTGAGTCATTTTGGCTATCTTTTGTTAGGATGTTGATTATTTTCATGTAATGGGCAAGTTCTTCGTGTTCTTGGCTAATGGTGCTTGTCAGTCTTAAGTTGCTCACGCTTGGCAAATGGGAATAAAATTGCCACAGGTTTGAATTTTAATTTTAAGTGCGGGTGTGATTTTAGGACTCTATACTGATTTCACGAGTGCGCGTCGTCTCCATTTCATACCACTGAATCCATGCGCTGATCGGTTGCGTGATCATTTTGATGGTAACCTTGGATAATTTTCATTATATATAGTGTATGTATAGTTTATTTGCTTTTTATTTTTTAAATGTTTTGTGTAACAACAAAACTACAAAATAAATATCCTTGGTGACGTGACAAATACAGACACAAAAATCACCACTCCTGCTGGTCCAACCTATTACTTGTGCAGACAAACAAACAAAACAAAAACAAAAAAAAGACAATGACAAGAGAAAAACAGAAGAGGAAATTTGTTGGTCTGAGTAATTGTCCTATGGTTATATGACCTCACCTCACAGACACAGAGAGAGAGAGAGATTAGTAATTAAAACAAGAAATATAATGTAAAGAATAGGAAAAACTGTAATGAGAAGTGTAGCTTTTTATTGGAAATAGATATTTACCCCTCTTATTAGAAAAATGCTCACACAGATCACAGTACTTTGTTTTTTTTTTTCCATCATATATTTTTCTTGACCTTTCCAGCTCATCTGCCTTTAATGCAGCTCTAATTAAAGATTTAATTACGACAGAACTCGCCAATTACTAGGCTTTAACTTGTAAAGATTTCATTTTTTTATGAAAAAAAACTGCCAACAAAAACCTATAAAATACTATATTTTTTAGCAGTGTGGCTTGTACTAACAAAGGGACACAGGGAAGAACACTGACTTAAAAGGGTCTGGCAAACCAGCTATATGTTAAAAACCATTACTCACTTTACTGTATTTATAATATGAATATTGTTTGACATTTAACCAAAAATGCTAAAATTCAGGGTGTTCACAAACGTTTGGGTTGTAGTACACATTCATTTGATTTTGAATTCTGAAATATATTCAGTCTCTTTCTGCCTACACATGTGCACAGTGGAGCATGACTCCTTTGATAACGACATCACTTTAATCTTTAGATAACTGCTCCCAGTTATTTTTCATTGCGCTGATTTTTTGTAACCAAGATTCATTTTCATTTCCTAGCCTGTTCTTTCCTCTTTTTGTCTTTTCTCTTTCCTCCACACGAGCCCTCATTCTTAATTTAAGTCATGGAAATGTAATCTAGAAAGGAAAGAGAACACACAAACTTACAAGTGCAAATGCACAAGTACTCTTCTATGCAAAGGCAAGTCGACTTACTACACATAGTACTAACTGTTAGCGGTGCTTGTTTTTTTTTGTTTTCTTGTAATTCTGTTACTCCAGTAAAACTAATCAAAAAATATTAGAATTGCTTAACATGTGTACACACAAACACACACACACACACCTGTGACAAGAGTCTGTGGAGGCTGAAACGCAGCACAGAGCAAATCACCGCGATGCTGAACACCTCCCTTCCACTCCGAGGGCTCAACAAAAGATTTTGAGAAGGAATGCAGACGGAAAACTGTGAACATCCTACAGAGAGGGAGACACGCAGAGAGAGACGGAGGTTACCAGAAGTCAGGTAAGACAGGTGTGTAAGAATGTGCCACATATATAAACCTCGTAGGACCTCTTTAGATGTTGATGTACAGCCTGGTTCATCCACACACACTCACTCAGGAATGGGGGATATGTGTTAATGTCACACGTTATTATTATTATTATCATTATACTGTAGCACAATAGTAGTGGTGACAGTAGCAGTAACAGAAGTAGAAGAAATAGTATTAGCAGTAACAGTGGCAGTAGCTCTCGTAGTCTTAGCAGTAGCATTAGAAGTTGTACTAGCAGTAGCAGGAAATGCAGTAGTACTAATAGTAGTAGTGGTTTCAGTATCAGTAACAGTAATAGTAGTAATAACAGTGCTGGAGCTAAACAGTAAAAGCATGGTCCCTCTTTATTTTAGACCTGGAACATGTAACTTTTAACAAGATTTGATTCTCTGATCTGAGAGGTCTCGGTGCAGACTCGGGGGTTAAGACTTCTGAGATGTACAGCAGAGCTAGAGCAAGTATTGATTTAAAAGTACCTGTGTCAAAGGCCACGCTCAGGTCCAGCAAAATGAGAACAGAGATATCAACCAGTTTGCACCCATTAATATTTCTGTACTGTGGTTCTTTTTAAAGATATATTCTTTCCTTCCATTATCTCTAAAAGTTACGATTTTTGAAACCAAAGGTAATTTGGATATAGGACAGCAGTTTTGGGGGAGTGTCAGATCTAAACCAGATTTCTTAAGGAGAGGCTAGAAACAAGTCTGTTTCACAGTCTGGGACCAGACTAGATATAAGAGGTTTGTTCAAAATGCAGAAGAAGCCGAGGGGTGATCACTCCAAAAGCCTCTGAACAACTTGGAATGGAGAAAATCCAGTTTGCAAGTGGTAAACTTAGTGTGGGACACAGTGTAAATGAAGTCCCTAAGGGTGATGGGGGTAAACGTATCTAAAGGGTAGAAGTGATGCCGGCAGGAGTAATTGATGCTTTGATGTATCTATCTTCTCAACAAAATACTTTAGGAGCTTCTCACAGTCTACTGCAGAGGTGGCACAAACAGTAGCTGGGGCAGGCTTTACTAGACTGTTGATGGTATTGAAGCAAAGTCTTACTTACTTAATAATATTAGCAGTAATAGTTGCAGAAGTAGAAGTAGTAGTACAATGTGCCTATAGCGAGATTAAAAATGGACGTTTTGTTTTTGTGTATTCGATTTTCAACCCTACAGAGAAAAATGAATTAGCATTTTCTTACATATTGGATCAATTCTAAGTGTAGAGAACTGATAGAGAGTAGATATTGTATTTAATACATTTTATTTTGTCATGCTTCATTGGCGCTAATGTTTAAGAGTATTCCAATGTAAATTATAGTTTCCTCTGCACTAGATTCAAACTTTCCTTTACACCTGCTACACATCAAGACAGTGTATGTAATGAACATGGAAGCTATTCCTGTACGCTACAGTGCTACAGCAGGCGTGATGCATGTGAAACACGTCATCTCCATAGGGTTTAGCACACCTGCTAATTTGTTCTGTGAGAGTACTTGTATTGCTTTTTATTGTTGTGCTGGTACTGGGCACTGCACTGTGGTTTAAATCGGGGGAATATGTCTATCAAGGGGAGGTATATATTTCAACCTGCATGAGATGGTATGAGTAGCAGAAGTCTACAGGACTTTGAATAGGTGCCATGCGACGCAGCACAATATGGATTAAGCTGTCTCCTAGGTGGATATGAGGAAACATATTTCTTTTACTGCTGCTGATTTGTCGTCTTTGTTCTCTTTACCACTTTGACGTTCCCAGAGAAAAAGAAGGTGTGTGTGTGTGTGTGTGTGTGTGTGTGTGTGTGTGTGTGTGTGGAGAAGAGAGAGAAAGACAGAGAGAGGGAGTTGTGTAACTTGTTGATAGCACACTGCTGAGTTCAGCTCACTGAGTACGATATACTGATGATGAAGATGAAGAGCAGATGTGATGTGGGTATACAAAGAAACACACACACACACACACACACATATATTTGATGTAGTGATACTAAAGTGACTGGGAGCGCCCCAGAGCGTTCTGACTCGTTAGAGTCCAGATGTCTGGTTGGCTCTGAGTCGCTGGCAGGCAGAGAGAGTAAACACACACACACACACACATACCGATTCCGACTCTTTGACAGATGCAGTCTCTTTCATGCACAATGCAAACATACACAGTCTATGAGGGTGTTACTGCATCAAAACATCTGATACACACCCGGGTCTTAAATTTCCACATATTTTTTAGTTTTATCAGTATCGCAAATTTTGCATGTACTCAATATATGAAGGTGTGAAACAGAAGATGCATACTGTAAAAATAATGATTACACGTGTATGCACACATCTAAAATACCTTTCCCAGCCCATCACCAGTATGCTCCTCTTGAGCAGCAGGACCTGTGAGATCTCCACAGCTCGACCTAGACCGGCGTTCATTCTGTGAAGGCAGCGGCCATTGAAGTCCCACACCTGAAAAAGACAGAATAAAGGACACTCAAAATAATAGCACAACACAAAATCTGCTGAATTTGAAAGCCCAAATAAGAGAGAAAGTATAATATTTGCTGCTGTACTTATTTTTTCAGTAAGTGACGACAAGGTTCTGAGCTGAATACTGGGCGTGGGCTTGGATCCCCCTTGAGCAGTCGAGCTGCTATTCTACTGCACATCCATCATAATGACGACTCAGGTAATATCTCAGACAGTCTGACCAACTTTGCAAGGACCATGCAGTTTGGATCTGTGTCCTGGCATTTAACAAAGAAACACTGATTGGCCCGATGGGAACACCGCAATTAAAAGGTTAAAATTTCAAATTCTGAATGGCCCTAACTGCTACACCACGGGTTCGATGTTGATGAAAATTGGAGAGATGATTCCTCTAGTTACTAATTGGCCCAAGGGGTGCCTGCTCCTTCTGGTGGGAATGACTTGTGTACTTGTTTCAAATGGCACCGTGAGTATATACCTGATGCTGCTTGCACATGCACAGCATGTACACGGCTGGATTTTCACAAGGGCTCATGGGGTCAGAGAGCTGATGTGGCTGATTATATTGATTACACGCATAATTATTAATATTTGCAGTTATTTTATTTATCTGTTCAGAACAACTGCCGTAAGCTTGGAGTCATTATGCAGTGCCTGAATGTGGAGTGCAACACAAAAGCACAGAAATCCCAACTAAATTTTAAACTCAAGAGTGAAAAAGCCATGAAAGACATGATTCTGCCCAGAGAAGTCCTACATGCCTGTGTGTGCATACACATAATTAGAGAGTATACAGACAGAAGAGCTGCAGCTGTACGGTTCAAAGCTGAATCAGTGTGTGTGTGTGTGCGCCTGTCCACCTACTTTGACCTCTCCGTCAGCGCCTGCAGTAAACAGCCGCGTCTCTGTACCATCCAGGACCATGGTGGAGATCTCAGCATTGCCATGGCAACGGTGGAACTGCTTGACCTTTCGGCCCGTGTCAGGCAGCCAGCAGATTACAGAGGAGGCGGAGTCACTACTGACTACCTACGCGCGCGCACACACACACACACACACACGCACACAAACACACACGATATCAATCATCAACAAGAGTTTGATCTACTTTATGCTGGCAGAGAGGCAGGTTCCACTGATGTATTCTTTACTGACTCTCACATAGCCAAACAAGTCTCCTCGCTTTGTTTCACTTTATTTTAGTGCTAAGCCACTACGCATGAAAATATGCTACTAATGCTCCTGTCAAGTGGGAATAAAAGCAAGAAGGAGGAAGAGTGAATGCACTTGTGTAGAGTAGTTTAATGTTACTCTACTGTGTGGAAAACTAATGCTAGTTGTGTAAGTCTCTCATAGAGTTGGGCAAAGGGGAAAAAAACATGCAACAAAACATAATAACGACACATAGGTTTTTTAAAAAGATAGAAAGCATTACCCCGTTGTGAAACCACTAGAAAATTTTGACTATTTAATGTCACAATTATATAAAACTGTTGCAAACTAAAGTGTTATCAAAACTTCCTAAATTTAGGTCCAACAGTACCATGACAGAATTCCCAGATGTATAATGAAGTCAGCATAATCTGTACAAATACAACCTACATTTGCATGAATATTTTTTAATTAAATGTTTGGAAGAAAAAATTTTAGATTAAAAAAAAAAAAAAAAAAAAAAATCTCACATCAAGGTCCATTTAGTTCATATGTAATATGAACTAGTTCCTTTTAGTTCATATTACATGATCTTCATCAGCAGATGGACGAGAACAATGGATAAGAATTCCTTAAAGCACTCAGAGAAAACGAAATTTTGAACATCTACATTCGACATGACAACTGTGCAAACAAAATCTGCTAGCTACCATGAGGTGAGATTGTTTTTTCAACCATTGTGTCCATAGTCTAGAAAGAACTTTGAAACTCAGCTATTATAGAATTCGTCCGTATCTGAATATCCTGCTCACTTACTAAATTCACCAAAGTAGCCCATCCAGTTCACAACATCTATACTGCCTACGTATTGCTTGCGTCATGCCTCTAGACAAAGATAAACAAAAATAGTGAAAGACACGAAAGTCAAAGAAATAATGTCTCAGGGAGCCACTTCCCCTGCATACTTGTCTGAACAGACTGTTATACAGCACACAGGTAACAGGGTGTTCATGGCTGCTGGTCCTCTTCTCCTCCTTCATGGTCTCTAGCAGAAGGAGCAGGCTGTTGAATGAGAGCAGGAGGAGTTGACGCTCTTCGTGGAGGAACAGGAGGGTGTGTGTGTCCTCCTGCGTCTTTGGGAAGACACCAGCCAGACGGTGAACACACTGCTGAGTGGACACGTCCCACAGGCAAAGGACCTGGAAAGACAAGAAAGGTGTTTGTAAGGGTAGAAGCTGTATGAATCACCACAGGCACAGGAGAAAAAAAAATAAAAAATACTATAAAACCAATGATTATCACAAGACATCATTATAATTATTTATTTATTCGTACAGTTGAAACATAAATGTCACTATTTGATGCACCGTACCAGATTATAGCTTTAAACTGATTTGCACCTGCAGTCCTTTGGCACGTCAGAACAAAGAAACAAGACATTAACAAACCATACAGAGAAACAACATACAAGATTATACAAAAAAGAACACAAGAGATCAAAACAAAAACCCACACACATTAGCACATCACAAATGTATGTTTGTCAAATAAAAGCAAGTCATTAAGATCATAAGATAATATATATCAAAGTCAGTGAGTGCAGAGCTGACCAGCTTTTAACAGACTTTTTAAGTTGGTCTTGAAAGTACTGATAGAGCTGCAGCCCCTCACATCATCAGGCAGGCTTTTCCAATGATTTGTGGCTGTTACAGAGAAAACTGATACCCCAAATGCAGTGCGGCAAAATGGTAGAGTACAGTCTCATATATAGGATATAAGCTCAGTACATTGCATTTTTCCAGTACCTTACAGGGGAGGAAATGCATTGGCTTTTTGCCTAGAGTTTTGTCTAGAGCTTGTTTGTATAAGGACCGTAGAGGTCTTATGGGTGTTTCAACAGCTTGCACCCAACATGCAATGCAATAAGACATATGGGAAAGGACCATGGCATGCATAAATATCTTGGCTCTGTCGAGAGAGAGAGAGAATATATTAAAACTATAAAATACAACTTAGTATGTGTGTGTGTGTATATATATATATACACACATACTAAGTTGCACTTTATAGTTTTAATCATTATTAAAAAAATGTTTCTTAAAGTTCAAATTTGGATCCAGTATCAAACCAAGATATTTAAAATCAGTTGCTATGTCAATCCTTTCACCTTTGATGAGAATATCAGCACTATGAGGTTTTAGAGAAAAACCTATCTTTTGTCTTGTTTACATTTAGACTGAGACAGGACTGATCAAACAAATGTGTGATCCTTTTCAGGGAATTTGTTAGTTTGGCAGCTGCTACCTCAGCTGTATTTGCGTGTGCGTGTATGTGACAAAGTCATCTATATACATCTGCAGTTCTACATCATGACACTGTTGAGGGAGATCATTAATATAATATAGGTTAAATAATAGAGGACCTAACACTGACCCTTGTGGAACACCCATTGTATACTTCATGTTACTGGACAATGTGTCACAGACTTTGACATATTGCATCCTATTAGACAAATATGAAGACATCCATGCCAGTGCTCTTGATGAGAAGTTAATTAAAACATTGTGACCGTGACTTGATTAAATTTACTCTATCAAGTACAAGGTAGCATGTTCAGTTTGCTCTAAAAACAAACTGCATACAATGCAGACCAAAATTGCTTATATTAAGAAATGTTGTTAGTTGTTCAATGACAACTTTTTCAGCAACCTTTGAGAGTATTGGTAGTATGCTTATTGGTCTATAGTTACTGGCTTCAAGGCAGTCTCCAGATTGTGTTTAAAAGACAAGTTAACTTAAAACAGATTTTCATTAAACCGGGTTAATTTATTTTTATTTTTAGATTTTATCTGTGACCTCAAATTAAATCTTTCCCTAACTGAGTTGATTCTGTGAGTAATATTACAGCCATAGTCTAGATAGTACATAGGACATTACATCATCCCAGTTCAAGCTGTTAATTTCACTGACAAATTCTTCTTATTTAGCTCTGAGTATGCACTGTTTTCTCTCACATTGGGTTAGGTTATGATCTGATTCAATCTAGTGATTGAATTATAACTTTTAGTTATTCTTTCTGGTTTGTTAGTAAATATCTGATCAATTTGTGTACTGGAGCATCTTGCAATCTTCGTTGGGCCTTTAACATGTGCACATTTGATGTCCTTTCTTACATAAAGAGTGCCACTTAGTCAGAATTCACATGAACTCTGTCACATTACTTTACGGCACAAATAAGATGACTGTCACTGTTCCAGAAACTCTTCCAGAGGAAATTGAGGTAAAGCTTTCAGAATTTCTTGCAATGGCAGATGGTGTTTGAGGAGAAGGCAGATGGAACATAAATCACTTCTAAAATATTCATTCTCTTCAGAAAAGCCAAAGAGAAGGCAAACATGCACAGAGTTGCAACAAGGAGAGGAAAAGCAACACAAGCACCATCATCGTCTTTGCATCAAAGAGAAGAAGGGTTTAAAGTTTATGTGGTCTTAATTTTGCTCAGTACTTGTAATGGCAACAGTGTGAAACAGGCTACCAATCATCTGCACCATGGCCTCCTTCCTCTGCAGTAATTATAGCAAGGTATCATAATTAATATCACAATGAGAGGGCTCTTTATCATTACATTATCTTTTCTAACAGAGCGCTGCACACAGAGATACGCCCTCCTACCTTATCTTTGGAGTAGCTGAGCAGTTGTTGCTTGGTTTGCATGAAGCAAACTGCGAGGACAGGGCTTATGTGCCCACTGAGTGCACACACTGGCTCGGAGGTCACATTCGGGTTCCACAGCAAGATTAGATGATCCACACCTGCTGTGGCTGCAACCAATCAGAATATCCAAAATTAGCAGAGGTGCTAACAGCAATTAATTACAGGAAATCCTATTGTTTTTAGTCCCCCACAACCAATTCAATGGTGCATTTGACAGTTCTGTTTTCTCTTTCTGTGTTGGTGAGTATTGTTACAGCCTTTGATTTGATTTTTCTAACGGAACTTCTGTAAAGACATTCACATTTTTCAAATATTTTTTTAACCATGCAGTATGATGTATTTCACATACAATGCATATAGGGCACATTCATGGGGTCCCTGTAAGTTTTGTTTTTGTGAAATTTTTCCTTATTCAAATCAAAGGCTTAAAGATAGACAGTTTTACATGTTGTTGAGAATGTAAAACCCTCTAGTAAAACTTTGTGATTTTGTGCTACATAAAAAAAAAATGCCTTGAAATGCCAAGTTAAGAATGAACAAATACTTTTCATTCATACATCATAAGTATTATGTAAATTGGGTGCTCCAGCCATTTAGTGTTGCGCTTCCATAAAGTTCAGGGACCCGCAAGAGACGGATTAAAAAGAAAATGTCCAAATCGGTGCAGCAGAGGCCAAGATTCCCTGACTTTTAGTCCATGGTATGGGTCAAGCTCCAGCTCTTCTGACGACATCATCAGGGTTATTTTTTTCAGACTTTAAAAAGCTCTTTTATGAGCCACAGAAGACATTATAAAACTGTTTTCACAGACTGAGTAGTACTTCTCATGATGAGTAAACTCAATTTCCTGCGCAAAATTGATGGATTTCCTCTTTAATATATTCAATGAATACACATTTGCCCCCACCTATCAGATTGAGTCCACGGAGGTGATCTATGTCCCACACTCCTCTCTTTGTAAAGAAACAAGTGACTCGTAGACTCCTGCTTTCCTTTTCCCTCCAGCCAATCACCATGCTGCTCTGTGGTCTGGTGCTACACGACACAAAGGCCTCCAGTGCGCTCAGGTAACGTACTGCAGGAAGCAGGAAAGAGTCAGAAAGTGCAAGTCTATTAGGTTTGATAATTACTGTAATTAGCTCTACTACATCCAGAAAAGAGTGAGGAACACTGAGAAAGAACAAGCCTGCTCATGATGTCAAGTCCATTTGAAACTGGATGTGAAGAATACAGCATACAAACAGACAAACAGGCAATTAAATTAACTTTTTTGCCTCTGGGTTCTGTTGTTTTTTTCACTTTTATGTTTACTCCGGAAATATTTAAATTGTAAATCTGTTGTTTATAATGCATCAGCACCAGGCGCTCATGAGACAGCTAGACAGCCAGTTTCAAATATAGAACTGAACAAAGCAATACCAAGTTTATATTTTACCATAAACTGCAAATGACTTGTAATATCTGAAAGTACAGATCACCCAGTTACGTTGTAATTTTTGTTGTGTCTGTAGTTTGAGAAACCTCAGGGAAACCTATGCTTCTTAGAGAAATATCCGCATATCCTGACAATGCGGGGGAATGTGTGATGAAGTGGAGAAAATAATAATGATAATAATAATAATACCTTTCTTTATTTAGAACCATCTTCAAAAAAAGTTACAAAGTGCTTTACATAAGATTAAAAAATATGAGAAACAGTAAACCCATTAAGAAAATCAATGAAATGCAAGGCTAAAATAGTGAGTGCTTAAAAGTTACTTAAAAGATAACAATGAGTTTGCTACCCTGATTTCCTCTGGCTGGTCATTCCACAGCCCGAGGAGCCCAAATAGAAAAGGTCAGTTTGCTTTTTCTTTTTAGTTTTGCTCTAGGAATGGCCAGGGATGACCTACCAGAGGATCTCAGATTGCTTCAGGCTGGTATGGGGTCAGCAGGTCCACTACATCCACTCTAAAACAGACCTGCAGCCAATCAAGTGATTTTAAAACCAGAGTAATGTGTTCCCTCTTCAATATGATAGAGACCTATAGGCTTCATTCATTTAAATGTTTATCTGCCCAGATTTGATCTTAACTTTTTCTGTACAAACTAATTTTAAGAGGGGAAAGGCCACTGCGTTTCAAGCAGTCCCTATGTGTCAATAGCAATTATGAAACAGAAATTACTAGCAGAGGGAAAAGATTAGTTTTAACTCCACCAAACTTAATGTAAAACTTCATTTCAACATATTTTGATGATGAAACACTGTTCCTTTTTATTTAATTTCTTCACATTAGATACTTCTCCCTGCTGTTGCCAAAATGCTTTCATTACCGGAACTCTGAAGGACATCCACTTTCTGAAATTGCTGTGCTAAATGTGTAAGACTGCAGGCTTGCTGCACAATAAACCAACCAATTCACAGGCGCTCGGCACATCATACAATTATGCCGGTTTGATGTGCTCACTGGTATTACGGAAAATGTAATGGATCTTGCATCACCATCTATCTCAATTAACACTTTGACTGAGAACAGCTAAATTGCATGCCACATGTCTCTATTAGAAGTTGCTTGGCTTTCAAATATGGCACAAATAACTGTGGGTTGTGAGATGGCATGTGACAGTCGTAGGTCAAAGATCGGCCGTATTGCTAGGGCAAATAATTACATCTGATTGCATTTCATACATCACATCTTTTCTCCGCCCTGTGAATTAAAAGATCAGTAGGTTTTCAGACAGTGTCACATGACTCAACATTGATTAATGAGGCCTTCTCTCTGTCAGTGACACGCACAAATCATAAAAATCTAACTATTTGGGATGCAGACACAGATACATAACATCTGCTTTAGCCAAAGTTGAGGCTAATCTCACACTTGTATTGCTGTGAGTTTAGAATCTACAGGACATCTGCATCAAAGCAAACCTCTTTTGTTCTGCATCAAATCGCTCTACATTTCGAGAGAATTTATGTTACCTTGACGCTAACATTTATCCCTAATGTTCTTTTTCCTTTCTTTGATCACCACATTATGCAGATACTGTATGTTAATGCTTTTGAAACTCACTCACAAACACACACTTCTTACCCCCCCACCCCCACCCCCTTCTGTCACTGGTGGCCCGTGAGCCTGCAGGTTTGGAGGTCCGGATAACCAGCTATGTCTAATGGTACGCAGCCCACTCATGCTGCAGGGTGGGCAACATCAAAAGAACAGCACCAGCTCCCCAGAGGTATGCAAACACACATATACACTCGTGTACGCTCCCTCCTTTCCTTTCTCACAGTCTGAAATCACCACACAAACACACACACACACACACACACACACACACACATACATACAGAAACAGAAATCCTTAACATACACTCCCTCTTGCTGTTTCACATGCACATGCATACACAGCCTGTAAAATTTCAATTAAACAGCACTTTTAATGTTTTGGCATTGTCTCCTCTGTTTCCCCCTTTTTTGTTTTCCCTTTGTTTTCCCATTTGTTGTGCTTATTTATATGTACTTTATTCTCGTTTCCCCCCTTTATCTGGATCTCCCCATTTAGCCACACTAGTCTCACAGTGCTGCCTCTGCTGAATCACTATCAAACAGCCCAGTGACTCTTCAGAGGGGCTCCATCTACATGATGCAATCAAGATACAACTAAGCGACCTCTTTGTAGTCCACGCTGAGCTGAAGTGGGGAGTCTCAGGGGGCCAAACCTCAAGTAGCCAAAAGTCTTGCTATGCAAAACTATAAAGTGGACGACTCAGGTTTCAGCGTGTGTGTGTGTGTGTGTGTTTGTGTGTGAGAATCATTGACAGAAACACATCCAAGCATTTCCATGGTGTTGCATAAGTCGTTATTGTAGAGATACTGAAAAAGCGAGCAAGCAAGCGAAGACAGTGGCTCTAATCCCAAGTGTCAAGGTGAAAGTGTGTGTGTGCGTCAGGAATCCCTGACACCCGGAGCGTGTTCTTTCTCTCTGTCATCTCAGCCACTTATTTTGTATCCTTGCTTTCATTGTGTCCAACTGTTTTTGACCTGAGGCCCCAGGTGACTGCCCTTAACTATAACTGTGAAAAAAAAGCATGATTTTTAGCCAACATGAAAATCCACAGATTTCAAACAACAGCAATCAGAGCAATTTTGTTATTTAGAAATACCAGCTTTCTGATATTTTGGCATGTTGGAACACATCTACGCTTGTACAGTAGGCTCTTTCTGCTAACCATTTCATTTACAATATGAAATGTGTAGAGACAGAGAAGATTGGGATGAGACAAGGCAATGAAGAGTGAGGGAAATGACGATAAAGCTACAAAGAAAGACATAAGTCATCGGGGCATTATCAAAGAGAGGAAAAAAAAAATTGTTTTTTATCTACGATATGTTTGTTGTCTCATAATGATATTAATAAACAGAACATTTTATGTGTGCATGTGTGTGCTTGTGTTTCCTACCGTTTCTAACCCAGGCAGGCGCGTGTACTTGGTGTGTCACAGTGTAACAGGAGCGATGTTTTCCTTTTACCAGCTCGTCCCATAGGATGATGTCTGCTGAATCTGAGTCTGTCCTCAGACCGACTCTCTCAAACAGAGAAATCTGAGCAGAGGTGAAATATAAAGCACTGACCTGGGAAAACACACACATACACACAGTTATGGTGCAAGGGACTGATGAAAACGGTGCAGAAAAATGAAAATCCTAACAATGCTCTGCCTCCCTATGTCTGCGTCTTATTCCTTTACTTTTCTATATCTGTATATTACCTGTCCCCCAGTGTCTCCTATGGTGAGAATGGCCTGGTCAGGATGAGAGGGATCGACCCAGTAGTCCAGACACCAGGGAGTAAACTTCAAACCCTAGAGAAGATAAGAAGTGGTTTGAACAATGTTCCATTCAATGTACATCAACACTTACTTAAGATTATATTAAATTATTATTATTTACTCAATGAGAGTGCAACAGTAGAGGTTAATATGATGCTAGAAAATGCTCAAAAGAACAGAACCATAAGCTTAGAATATACCGTGTATTGTTATATATCGTTCTTTTTTCAAAGGAGTATTACAGCTCTTACCTGGAGTTTATACTTGCAGCTGAAGTCCTGTTTAGACAGTATGTCATAAAAACACACTTCCTTACTTGTAAATGACACAGCTATCTGAGAAGAAGGAAAACAGTGAATTGAACAGAGAGACGTGCCAATTATGAGCAATTCAATTCATCAGTATGTTATAATGTTTTGACAACATCCTTAATTAATTGAAATAGAAGCGAAAAATCTTCATGTGTGTTATGCAGCTGAAATATGTCTGTCACCCACAAATTTGTGGATTAAAGAATGCTAATTGAAAATAATGATCAATAATTGATGGTCTCATTCCAGAAAAATGAATGTTTGTTTTCTGAACATTATGCCAAAGCTGTGTGTCTACACTGCTATTTACCACAACCACTGATCAATAATTAATTGATTGAGTGAAATGCTTGTTTACCTCTGTGCAGTACAATATCTGCCACAATAACTGAGACTACTTATAAATTATTCATCTATAAATTAATTTCTATGAATATCATTTTTTCTACAATGCTACAGTAACTAGAATCTGTCCCCATAAGCAGTTGCGGCACCAATAATCAACAATTGGACTGACTGATCAGTTGTTAGTTATGCAATGGTCAAATAGTGATCACCTTGTGTATGTTGTGCAGCAGCACCGTGTCTGTGACCCAGAGGTCTTTGGGTGTGACTGTGCTGTTTTGCAGTCGATGTGTGTGCAGAAGGGACATGGCCTCTCCGTCCCGCAGCCCTACAGTTCCTCCTTTACTCACGGTCAGATACTGTCCTGAACTCTGCAAGTACAACACCTGGGGAGACCAAAGGACATAACAGAACAACAGCATTTAACGAAGACAAACATACTGACTGGGCAAGGTAACGGAAAGATCCTAATTACTTTCCAATATTGCAAAAATGGCCTTCAGAACAGCTTTACAGCTCTTTGTAACGCAGTTTGTAACATTTTAATGTGAAGTTAATTAGTAAAATGGAGGCTACAGCTTTTAAAATTAAATTTAGAACATTTCAGCTATCTTGTATTTTCCCCTCTTTCCAGGCTACTCTATGGCCATAAAACTTCACTAAGATAACTCCATTAAACACGAGTTCTTCCCTAAATCTCGCCCTTATTGGATGCAAGGGAATAGAAGCGAGCAGGCCGTGCTCTGTGCTGAAACCAGTAAAACAAAGAGGATTAATGAATTATGGGATTTTATTGGCTGAACTAAAAGAAAAAAAGAAGGAGCTGCAGGAAAGCGGCTTGAACTAACAGTGTCTGATGAGAAAGAGACAGTGAATACCTTTAAATAAAGAAAAGGTCTATTAATACTTATAGAACAGAGGTCAGGGTGTAGATGTACTCCCAATGTAATTACTGCATGTTCCCAGAGCCAACTGCAAGTTTTATTTAGACTGGTGTGTCATGTATTTATCTGTAATTATTCTAATTACCCATTAATCTACAATCAGTCAGTCACTGGTACGATGTGTTTTAGTTACCTGCTGTGTATGTAAAAACTCGTCTGACTGTCTCCTCTCACTGAAGTCTCACTAAAGCTATAATTGCTAATTGGTAACAAAAATTGTTTTGTCCTGGTTAAAATGGTGACGCTCAAGTTTTACTGTTAATGGGAGCAGTAGATTCCCAATTACCTTAATATGGAAACAACAGTATATTTCAGCTATTCAGGAAGAACAAAGGAATAAACTGCAGGGGAAAATATGTAGAGTACCTAAAACTAGTAGAACAGAAGGTAGACTGGTAGTGGGACTAGACTTCACTTTATTGCTAATTAATTACTTCAAGGTTTAAGCAGCATAAAGCAAAGGAACAAGTTGTGAACGCAATGTACATTGAACTATTATGACAAATTTAAAACTGCCATAGCTAACATGATAGCAAACAATTGTTTGTGAACAATTTTAGCAGACACGGAGAAACATTAGCATTAATTTGGGGTCATATGTCGGGCCACTCTCCTTTTAGCTCTGTTCTGGTCCCTACCAACTCCTTAGGGAAATATCTGGCTCTTTAGCTGCTTAACACTACTATGTCCACCAGCTAGTTGCAAACCTTTTCTGCTGTTTGGTGCTGGGAAAGTAGCGTACAGGGTGTTAATCTGGTTGTCTTACTCAATACAGCTGCCTGCTGCAGAGACTGAAAGAAAACACAAAAGGTGCGGACTGTAAAAAAAAAACTATCAGCTAAAAAAAGGCTAACACTTCAGGTAGAGCTGAGGCAAACTGCATAGTCGTGATAACTCTCGTCAATACAAACAATCCCTTTGACATTACACAGTCATTTGATCTGTTGTTAGTAAAATACTGATTAGTGCAGTATATTTTTCACATTTTCTGTTTAGCCTGCTCAAGTCGTGCCACATTTTACTGACAGTGTTACAGACAGAACTTGGAGTTGACTAAGCGACTTTAGTCCCTCTGCCTATTTAATACTGATCTAAGCTAAAAGGTGAAAATCTTCCAGTCATTTGGAAAACAACTGACACAACATTCTGACATTTTGACATTCTCAGGATTGAAAGATTAAAGTGGTGAGCCATCACTTTATCCACAGCAGTAGGCACTTTATACCAGCCACTTCATTTACATATTAATTGATAGCTGTTAAACTTAAAGGAGTCCAGAGCCATTTATCTCTAAAGAGGTGGGCCATTTTGATGAGCAAGACCCTAATACTTTCTAACGTTTCCTCGCAGAGTGTTTAATAATGTTGAATTCCTCCCAGTCAGCAGAGTTTTGGATTCTCTGGTCGGTCAATGTCAAAATGTTTTTCAGATAACATGCTGCAATGGATCATATGTTTAAAATGGTCAACATGGTCTAACCCTCACAACAAACTCTTTCTCTCTTAAGTCTCCAAGAGGTCAGTGACCTTTTACCTTTTGAATCTGGTCTCGATGTGGACAGGTCAGGGTGCGCGGGGGCTTCCAGCAAGGCACACTACTGATTCCGCTGTTCTTCACTTTATCAGAGAGCTCTAGCAGCAGAAAAGAGCACAGGCCTCCCCAGTCGACACGTCCTTCTTCCTTCACGGCATCACTGTCCAGAAGGAGGCCGCGGTGCTCCTGAGTGACGACCACGCTGTCAAACAGGAGGCCATATTCCTCTTTGGAGCCATGGCCTACTGAAGACCAAGCCAAATCGATGAATTCAGCTCTGGACAAGGAGCGAGATGCACCCACGGGGTCCTGCATCAAGATCAACAGGATTATGAGACATTGCAGTATCGGCACACATATGATTCTCTTTAGCATTCGAACACAATGTGCTGCAGTTTGTTCTCTGGCTTTTAAAGCATTTGTCATGAGATCTGTTGGTGGTATGTGATACTCAAACTGACAGATACAGTATAATAAGGCACTCTTTTCTAAGTGTTTCCCATGTGAAATAAAGGTGTTTTAATATGGGGTTTTTAATAAACTGGCTGACTCACCAGGAAAAGGCCCTTTAGCTTTCTATAGTCCTCGGTATTCATCCTGCTCTCAAGCTGTGCCACCTCCATCCTCGTTCCCATGGTTACAGCTCACCTGTCAATCAATCACCAACATACCAGACAAGTACAGAGAGGTAAAGCATGCGGGTCTGTGCTGAAGACTCACCGTCAAATAACAAGTCCCTCACGTTTCTAGGTGCTACATGACGAACCAAGATGTTCGCAGCTCGAGTAATCCCTTAGTAACCGTCCGTATCCGTCAGCATCATCATACAGTGGAGTCACAGCAGCAGCAGACTTCTTTTGTTGGCTCTTTTCACTCTATCCAAACATGTCTGTGTTGAATGGTGTACAAAGCTCTTCCATTTTAAACAGAAATTTTCCCCCAGCTCAGTGGCTTTCAAAGGTGGCTGAATAACGTCCCCAAATTACAGTATATCTCGAGAAATGGTTCAAGGGGGCGGCAGGTTGCCAAAGCATGTTAAGTCTCTGTTATGTAAGGTAGTGTGAAATAAAATACTGAAGTCTGGTAGATGAGCAGCATGAATAATAGTATGAATAAAAGGTAGGATTTGTTAAATTAGCCTGTGCTGTGATTAAAAGACTGTTTGAGGTCTGAGAGAGAAATTTTGATCATGAAAGGTATCTTTTTAACATTCTACAAAAGACTACAAAGGGCAGTAGAGGACAGCAAACACCTTCAGTTTAATTTTTAGCCTGACATAAACGTTTATGAGACAAATTCATTGGAGGCAGCATCACATTGAGCTGAGATTTAGATGACAGGCTGTGTAATGAAAGCAAATATCAATGCTTTGCTGAAGCTGTTATCTTTTTCTCAACAGTGATTAACTGCAGTGTGATCTTGAAATTATAGTTTATCCACCTTTTATTTACATCACCGACGAGTAGGAGACTGTGACAGATTTGTTTACGCTACTGTAATAAATTAAAAGAATGGTGAAACCTTGGGAACAGCTTGTTCATGCTTTGTTTATGAGTGTGAGAACTTTGAAACCTGACGTGTTTTGTAGCGAGTAGCTGGCATAAGTCTTTATGTGATTACACGGGCACAATTCTTTAAAATTTAACACAAAAAGTAGCCCATATTTGTAGCTGTTGGACCATAAATATTGCTGTTTGAACAGAGGAAAAACACATCCAAGGCATTACTTCAATGCTGCTGTCATTCAGAGAACTGCTTTCAAATCATGTAAATTTTACAAGACAACTCAATGGAAAAATAAAAAACTATATAGTATAGTGCTGTCATCTCTGCTGGCACACAAAACCGACTTACAAGTGTTGTCTCTCTCCTTCCTAGAGGTCCAGCCAGCTCTCTTGAAAGTGTCACTGCTGAATTTCTATCTGGGTTTTATTAGAGTTGGACAGTGCATCATCCAGTGCAGTCAATCTGTCCAAAAAAAAAAAAAAAACCCATCTCGGCACCAGGCTATAACTACATAATGACAAGCTCTTGGTCTGGCAACATAACTGTTAAGTTAGCTGTACCTTGACAGGACTGCCGGTGTGTGCACACTTCAGTCAAGCAGGTTTTTAATCATAAAGTCCATATAGTAGAACTGAACACACCGTTTCTGAGTTAATAACAAATTCAAGCTTACCACGACATCCAATTTCATCCCCTCAGTCCACAATGGGTGTCCACAGCAAACTGCCCCCAAGTCTCTATGCTTCTGAGGTGCTGATACACACCATTTTTCAAGTGTATGACATTTCAAACAAATCCTCAGTCCCTGGTTAGTCTGTCTTGGCCTTGGCTGGGTCTCGTCCCTAGGAGATTAAGCTGATTCCCGGAGCTCGAGCTTTGTGTACAGAAGTTTGTCTAAGCCAGCAATGTCTGTGAAGCAATCAACGCTAACAGCCCTGGCTGCCACACACACACCCACAGAGAGTTAACTAACTGCCCCCAGTAGCCCAGACAGTGGCAGAGGCCACACACACACACACACACACAAACACACACACACACACACACACACACACACACACACACACACACACACACACACACACACACACAATTCTTTTCTTTTATATCCCTCACTCTCAAAGACTCAGGCTAAGTTTCCTGGCAACCAAGTAGTCAAAAAAACTTGTTTGTGGGTCCAGGCCCTTTCGTCTGTATTTAACACAATGTCTGTGTGTGTGTGTGTGTGTGCATGTGTGTTACTTCTATTCACAGATTAGGCACTGGAGAGAAGATAATCTGGGTGAGGTACAATTACACCCCTGCACACACACACCATAGCTACAGCAACACAATTCACATTAGTATTCTACTGCCACTCGTAAAAATGTTCAGGCATGGAAACAACTAAAAAATACTGATGTGAAGCTGGAGCTGAATTAAAATAAGACACAAACCACCAAAGCTTTGTGGTGCCATTGAAATGCCTTTGAGAGGGCATCCTGTGGGTCACGTGTAGACAAACGCACGCACACAAAATAAAGGGAAGTCTTTTAGGGTATTGTTAAAACTGAAAGAAATAGATTTTCTGTATGACTGCAAACATGAATACACCAAAAAGCTATACATCCAAGATAGATGTTATCATTTCCCTTCCTCCCTGCTGCTTCAGTGACCACAACCAATCCCCGTGTGGGACTTAATGGCCTGGAATAACTTGAATTAGCTGATTATGGCGGTCGTCAACAGTGACAGGATCAGAAAATTAGGTCTCAGCAATTTCAATAATAAAGCTTTAAAAATTAACACTATCACAATTGGATTACAGCAGTGCATGTAGGAGCCAGTACATAGACCAAAATAACCCACCACAAATCCACCATGGAAAATCGACTATTATACAGAGAGAAGAATGAAGTTGCTGGAATGGGGGAAAAATTGGTGCGAATCTTAGCACTGGGAGGAAAGAAGTGCCGTCAAAGAAAACAGAATGCAAGGGCAACTGAGCGGAAATGCAGCACTTTTCATGCACAATGGAAATCTGAAAAGAGAACTCGAAAGTGGAACTCGAAAAAGAAATGTGGTTTTTCAGCCCAGCTCAGTCTTCGTGAGTCTTGTTTAATGGTTGTTTGAAATTTCAGCGTCCTTACGTCCTTAACCTTTGGCTGAAGGAACGCTGTCTTTGCCATTGCAAGGAAAGTATCAGAAATAGTGAAAACCAAATGATACATTCATAGTCAAATACATTTGTGTAAATGTAGTTTACTCAAATCATGACTCATTTCAGTTTTGCTGCTACAAATTCCTTGACACTTGGATGAAAATTCAAATAAGTTGAAATCAAATATTTGTCTGGCAGCTGAAAGAAATATTCGCCTTATTACGTTGAGGAAGTAGTTTTTGTGAGTAAGTTCTGGAACTGCTTGTGCTGTACCTTCTTTACATAAAACAAACGTAATAATTCTGTTTATAGTTTTCTTCATTGTCAAAGTGACCTTTAACCACCCCCGAACGTTGTTTTGAAGGTGGACTCTGCAAGTGTGTCTATGGCTGCGGCTGTGCCCCAGCACCTTCCCGTGAGAGTCTATAATAAAAGCTAAGTGAGAAATAACAAGACATGATGTATTTGCTGTTAACACAGGGATTTCTGAAATAGATTTACTCAGATCAAACACTGTGACAGCTTTGTGCAATATCGTGCCATTTACTGTATGTTTAATAACATGATATCACTTTTACATAGGGAAGAAAGAAAAATACACCAGCAAACAATAAAAGTCCAAAGTGTTTCAAGTTGGATTTGTTTTTGGTATAAATACATACAACTTCTGAAGGGTCACAAGATAATTAAGAAAAGAAAAACCTTATATACAAACGTTTTTTTT
The DNA here is from genome assembly GCF_016859285.1 of Xiphias gladius. Classification (NCBI taxonomy): domain Eukaryota; kingdom Metazoa; phylum Chordata; class Actinopteri; order Istiophoriformes; family Xiphiidae; genus Xiphias; species Xiphias gladius. The sequence continues at coordinate 10,111,631 of NC_053406.1, read as the reverse complement.
CCAACCTCTAACTTACAGGAAAAAACTGACAGGGTATGCACATAACCCCAGTACATAAACCCATCCCAAATAATCAATTCTTGGATCAGCTCATTCTTTTAAAATTTTGCATTTGTGATCACCTACCTAAAGAGCAATGTGTTATTTCATATAGTGGACTACCTATTGTTAGAAGACAGGAAATATGAAGACATCACATATATTTCTGTAACTAAAGTGAAAAGAAAGACCACACAGCTGACGAGTTACTGCTCACCTGGATGGGTTGCGCTTATGATGCACTGGGTGAAGAATTTCAAATTCAAGTCTCATTTTCAAAAATCTACACACTTTGATTTTCTTGACAAGATCTGAAGATATCAGATTTAAGTTGAAAATGATGTATGCTGATAGTGGCAGGATATTAGCGCCAAGTAGAAGACACCACTGTGTGTTTTTACAACCAGTAATGACAATAAAATGAGGTGCAAGCCCAAAAATGTGGGAAGGTGTTTGGAAATTTTTACTGTAACTTTTTAAGACTTTTGCAATTGAAAAGTTTTAAAGGATATGGAAAATGATCAAGTTTTCCCTATATATATATATTTTTTTTTAGCCCTACACAGAACTGAACAGAGAAGGAAACGTATAAAAGGAATAAAGAAATATCAACTTAAGAATCTGATAAAAGAACAACATAAAAGAGAGCTAAAAATCCCTGGCAATTACTGTCAACCTGATTTGCTTTGAACCTCAAACTACCGGATCTCCCCTCAAAGCCACAGAATTATAAATTAGACAGCCCAAAATGATACAATAAAAACATCTGTCGGTGTGGGTCTTCTCAGGCTGCTACACCAAAGTCTTGAAGGCCTGCAGTATCATGTTGGTTTGGTGGGTGAGCCGGTTGGCGCTGACAAACACGTTTATCACTCTGGAAACAACCGTGACAGAGACACAAGGGCGCACGTGTCAGTCATGAAGCAAAGAAACCATAGCAACAATATCAGGATTGATTCAGGAAACATTTTGATCTGGCTGGAATGGAGAATCACAGGCTTCAGAGAAGCAAGCCAGCATGAATCCACAGGAAATGGGTCAGGGGAATTATTCAGCCATAGTGGATTTGATAGAAGCGGGCCTGTGATCAAACAACCATTTCCATGTTGGTGACAGTGTGTGTGTGTGTGTGTGTGTGTGTCTGTACGGGCATGTGTGTGTAAAACTATCAAATTTGTTGGTAGCTGTGTGTGTGTGTGCATGTAAAAAAGGGCTGAATAAGTGAGTGAGAAGATAGAAAAGGAAGAAAAATAGACAGAAAACTACTAAAACAGAGAATAAACTAGAAACAGTGTCATACTTTCCATCTTTGAAGTAGGTTTTGAGAGTGTCGCTGAAGCTCTTGGAGTATTTCACAAATTCTTTCTTCTGCTGTTCCAGTGCCTAACCAATAAATACAGACAGCCTTTCAGCTCCACTTATTTCATAGAGACTGTTTGTGTGAATGCACTTTTTCCTCTTCATGTATCTACTCACCCGTCTGTTCTGATAGTGGTATTTCCTGAAGACAGTATTAACCGTGTCTAGCAGCTCCTTTATGGCACTGGCAATGTCTCTGTGGATGAAACACACAAATAAACTGCATGTTTAAAAAAAAAAAAGAAACAATGTCACAAAATCTGTCTGTTTTTAATCAGGCACTGATGACCCTGGAACTACAGCTTGTTGTCTCCCTTTCCTCCCCTGCTCTCACAAACATGCTTCCACCTTCCCTCGTATGCACTTGAAATCTGCCGCTCCATAAGTGGAATTTTTTTGGCATTCCCTTTGAATTGATTTTATTTCTAAGCCGTCTGCTGGGTAAGTAACTTGAGCAGTGGCTCACCAAGAGTATTCAATCCGATCAAAAATAATGGCATAGTGAGCCAAGGAAATGAAACATCTCTCACTTTCTCTCCATAGTGTGTGTGCGCGCTTGTGTATAGTGCAGTGCACGGAGATAAAAAAAAAATGGCATGCAAGAACCTTTCGAGGTCTGTCATCACTGTTCCATAACATACAAAGGAGTGTCTGAAACCAAGATCAGTATCAAAAGTATGTATGTTTGTGTTGCTTGTTTTAATGATTTGATTTCTAAACCTAGGCAATGCAAGCACACCATAGCCAAAGGCTCCGATAGCTGATGAAAACTGCCAGATGCGGCTGAAAGTGGACCTCTGAGTTGAGATTATTATTTATCATACTGTTCCCAAGGTGACAAATGAACTCCCATTCTCAAGACTTCTCACCTGATTTGTTTTCACTTCATGTTCTTGTTGCAAATTGAAAATAAACATACTAAAAAAAACATTTTTTTCAAACCATTCATTGATATACAGTTGCACAACTGACCAGTTAGAAACAATTAAACAAACTCCACTGCATGTCAAACACTCTCTGGATTTATACAAATAAAGATTAATTTGAACAAAGTTATTCATTTCTTCGACCATTTTACCCATATATGTCGCACACAAATACACATACTGTCCTTGTAAATGAAGGTGCTGCAGCGATACAAAACCAGATCCTGTGTTTCGGTTCAGGGACTGGAGGTGTGTGCAGACAGAGGGTGAATTGAATTTTCACCTCATATTATTCTAATGAATTTAACCACTGGACTGTTTGTGCCGTCTGTGTTTACTCTCCCCCAAACAACCAGTGTACTAATCATACAGACGTTCGCTCCAGCTAGCAACATTAAGTATGCACTGATTGCAAGTGTGCGGAGTGTACCTGTGAGTGTGTGTTTGTGACAACTCAGACTGACCTCCCCAGCAACTATTGAAAGATTTTCAGCTTGTGCTGACTCGCCTTCGTCCCATTACGCTTCATAGAATGGATTTCCATCTATTCACGGGCCCCTTTTCTTTGACTCTGTGTTCTGCATGTTGCACAAAATTCGCTTCGGGAAAAATGTTCCTTTTGTTTGTTTTTTTGCTTTTATGCAGTGAGGCTCTTTATCATGGAGACACACACACCATATCAAAGCAATTAACTATGATAGAAAAAAATTTTAATCATCCATTGGAATGACTGGGAAACGTCCTCGAGACATCTTCTGGCAATTCAATTGATACAAGAGGTTCAACTGAAACTTTCTTGTAGAAATAAACCTGGTGTATATTGCGCACACACACTCACATTCACACACTGAGCTGTCTTACTTGATGGTCTGTAGGAAGCCTACTCTGTCATTGATCTCATCCGGTATGGTGCTGAGGATGTGTTTCAGAGCGCGGGCCCTCTCGTTCAGCTCCTGGAACTCTGGCTCTCGCCTGTCAATCATGAACTCTGAAAACACCACGAGTGACGGGCACATCAGCACACATGCAAATAGCTACTGGAGACACCAAGATGAAGCAATTAATAAGTGGCACATGTGAAAAACACACGTCCACGGAGCAAATTTATAAAATGAATACATGATCAAGTATATTTTTGCAAACGCGTGTGCACAGACTTTAAAGTGGCAGCGTTTAGTTTGTTAAGTGAAGGCAGAATTGAGGTAGAACTCGGGATGTACCATGCAGGAGGTACACTGAAAATTCATCCAAAGTGTGTGTGTGTATATGCGAGCGTGAATTCATTACTACCATCAATCACAGTACACGGCACAAGGAATTCAATTACAGACAGAAAGGAGGGAACATTTGAGACGTTTGATTGGTGGAGAAACAGCTCCCCCCAGTGGATAATTGAGCTCATGTAATAAGACAAAAAAATAACAGAAACCCCAGCCAAGTTAAGCTGGTAATCATCCAGCTTGTTGAAGTGTCCTTACGCAGTACAGTCAGTGTCATGCCTGTCCTGCCTCTGGAGGAAAGCAAGAAGAAGTTGTGTTTCTTCCTGTTGATACAGTAACATAAACTGCAGTGGAAGAAAGTTAATGCTTGCCATTTTAAAATGTCTTTTTTTTTTTTTTTTAAAAGATAATTCTCTGCTGTTACAGTTGTACGGTTGCTCTATGTGACATCACATCTCTCCCTCCTTTATTTTCTGCACACACCATTCATCAAGTGCCCAGCACCCTACCTTCCACATCGTCTGCAGCCATGCGAAGTAGAGACTCGCTATAGTTGATCTTTAAATTCTTCTTCTCCAGTATTTTGATTACAATGTCCTGGGTCAGACCTGGGTTCTCCTTCTCTGCCTTTTTTTTTAGACACACAAACATACAGCTGCACTGATAGGAATCACAGTCAGCCTTGGTCATATGTGGAACTGAAATGTATCAAATCTAGAAAATTAACAGACAGCTGATAGTCTAAAATTATATAAACAGTAAAGGTATAGGCACAGTTATTGCAAGAGAGATGGCAATTCATTCCATGAAATGTAAACAAACTAACCTTTATGAAAGCTGCTCTCAAGGTCTGCGCTGCTGATAAGTTGACTTGCTCCAACTGAAAGTTATAATACACAAACACACAGACATAAGCCAGTAACACAAACCATAACACACACGCACACAGCTTAGCTCTTATCATCACCTCTCTTCTATCCTGAAATCTAATTCTGCAGAGAGTACATACAAGCCAGGCAACCTGCAATTTCAAAGGACACTGTGTTATTGTATTGTACTGTGTACTGAGGACATCAATCTGTATGCTCCAGCTACAAAAAAAAAAAAAAAAAAGTTCAGTTCCTCTGAGCTGATATTGTGGTATTACAGAGCTCGTCATTTGAAGTAAAGTGTCTCTTGTTTGAAGTAAGGTTTTTGGAAACTGTAGTTTAAATTCCATGCATTTTATTTCTTTATTGGAGAGTGGACAGACAAGAAATGAGGGGAGAGAGTGATGGGGAATGAAGATGGTCAGCGCCACCCAGAGGCTGTAGAAAAAAAAAAAAAATCAAGTTGAAAAATAGTGTTTGTCAGGCTTTCAAACACAATACTCCTGTTTTCTGTGGTAAAATATGACATAGCCTTGCTCTTTAAGTATCTCTGTGTGTGTGTTGATTTGCTACATAAAGAAATTGAAATTGTTCTCAGTACAAATTGCAATGTAATTTGTTTGAGAAATGAAGCTAATTGTTTTGTTTTCAAGTATGTGCTACAATCTACATCACTCTCTATTGATTTTCTTTGTTTTGTCATTATGGATTTAACATTTGCACAGCATCTCTTCACATTCCTATGCCATTTACAGCCCCGAGTACTTTATAGTTTGTCAAGATGTAGATCTTGAATAAACATGCAACATGAATAAAAGATCAACTCCACTGAACTTTATATGTAAGTATAATGAAAACACAAGGAACCCAGTCAAAGCATAACCTGCAAGCACAGAAATGTAATACACAGAGCAGTGTCATGTATACGTGGATACTTTTTATATACTGACAGTAACAGAGAATACACTAACAGTCTGGTCACTTCCCATCAGTCTCTTTTTATCATGTATCCTTGTTAGCATGTCTTAATTCTACTGTTTCCTGATTTCTATTCTGGCACACCATAAACCTCTGAACTGAAATCCTATTCACTGCCAACGTCAACAAGCATTTTCATTAAATACACATTTCAACCTCCTTCTGCTAGATCTGAATATTTACAATAAGTCTCATCTATTTTTCTTTCTCATGCAACAAATCTTGGCCTTCCTTGTTTATTCGGCTTTTATTTATTATTTTACTTCAACTGAAACTCTGCATTCTTCACCTGGTTAAAGACAGGATACATCACAGTGTAGAGAGCCATGGAGACTACTGAGGCGGTGTCGGCTTCATTCTTCATGTCGTCCATGGTCATCCTTGACCAATCAATGGCCCTTTGTGTGTGTGTGCTTGTCCACTGATGCCAGTCTCACCGCATTCAATCACTCACGGAGACTGACAGAATGGGAGCAGACAAGGACCTGAAGAAGAAGGGGGCAAGACAGGTGAACAAGCAGGGAGAGATAGATGGTGGTGGGTGGGATATGTTTGAGTGGGGGGTTAAAAAAAAAAAGGTGTTAAATTGCACTATAAATGGTGGGTATTTAAATGTTGTTGTATTAAAATGGGGAACAGAGAGTTTGGTTAGTCAAAGATGGAATAAATTAACAAAATACATTTTTAGAATGGTTCCAACACTGCGCCAGCTCTATTCCTTCCATTACAGTCCCTTTTTCCCAGAAAGCCTTTCAGTTACAGACATGATCATCACATAGCAGCCACATTGGAAAGTGTCAACTTAACTGTTGCACCGGATGCAAAGGTGACAACACTGGCATGAGTCATACCTGAACACCCTCTCCAATATTACTGCAGCGATAAAAATGTCACCTTGATAACTATAGCAACTTGGCTTACACATTCAATGAATTTTCACCTCAGTCTTTTCATAAGGAAGCAGTGAATCCTAGTGGTTAAAATATGAGAAAAATATTAATGATACAATCTTTCACTCACATGCACCTGCCTATGTCTGACACCTCCAGGACCAGTTCTTCCTCAGCCATTGTTTACTATTTGACACCTTTACAGGACCAAATATGACTTCATTCTACATTCGACTCATCATACAACAGATAATTGATTAAAGGGCAGGGAGACTCACTAACACACCAAGTCTCTTTCCCGCAGTGTGTCTTTTCAAGATTACACTGAGTCATTATCTGCTGATCAGACAACGACTTAAGCCTACCTTCTAACTCCAACTATCAGGGGGCTCATTAGTTTTTTTTTAGAGAATTCAACATGCCCTTTGATAGCCACTATTAGACAAATATTAAGGTCATAATTGGGTCAAGTGTGGCAGTGTTTCTTAATACCAATATCTGACGAGGATTATAAGAGAAGGATCGGTCAGCGTCTTCAACAGCTCCCGCTGGTTACAGACATACAACAGACATGGTTACAGACAGCCCTGCCATAGCCTTAAAGTTAAACGGAGAAAAAAAAAAGGAATACCCAAAACAGTGACACAATAAACTATTGCGCAGTGCTAGAAACATTAAATAAAATGTACTTTAATCCAGCTGGATTTTAGAAAATTCATTTAAAACAGGTTCAGGTGTGGTAATCGTTTTCCAGTGCAAGTACATACGTATGTAGGAATCAACAACAAAAAAATGAAACCCAAAATAAATAGTTAAGCCTGCCGATTTTATTTAGGTTATCAAAAAAAGGAAATGTAAGGAATAACATTCGGCAAGGATATTTCCGGAGCAGACAAAAACACAACTGTCCTCCTTGGTCAGATTTTGAATAAGTGATAGGTGTGGAAAGTCAACTAGCGCAATCTTTGTAAACTCCCAAAACACATAAATTCAATTATGGTCGCGGCAAACCACAATCGTTCAGGTAGGATTTAGTCAATCTTTAGAAAACTGATCTGTAAACATCTGTAAAGATCTGTTTAACTCAGGCTAAGGTTTCATGCATTGATGTAGGAAACTGTAAAGACTGGAGAGTGAACAGTAACAGTATAGGACCTATTTTTCCGAGCTATGCATTTGCATATGGATGATAAACCTTTACCCAAGTGGACCTTTAAACTTGTCAAACACTAGTGTAACAAATAATCATAATGACAGCAGTAGATTTAAGAGTACATGCAACAGGGTCCTGTAATTGTGCATGCTGGCTCACTATTATAGCTTAATGGCATACCTAAATGGAAGAGAAATGTTAATTACCCCCACATTAAATCCTAAAAGGACAACGGTGTTTTTGAGTCATTCGTTTGGACCATTACAATTCTTCCTGAACCAAGAAGAAGGCCTTAAAAGTTCACCACAGAATAGCCACAACAGCAAATGGCGGTAAGTCTGCAACAACTGTTTTTCATGTGTCATCGGAGTCTAAAGCGACCCGGACACATTGTTCTCTGGCAGTGAGCGTCCATGCATGAACACAAAAAGTACAGTGAACAGACCAGGGCTGACTTTTACAGGTTGATCGCCATAATTTTGCTGTTGTGGTGATTCGGAACCAAATTATCTCGCTTCCTCCTGAAATGCTACAGCGGTGTGGCAGCCACAGAGAAAACTGTGAGTAAAGTCACAGAATAGTTCCCTGCTTGACAAGTCTGTTTGATCGGTGGCTCCTTTTCCAGCTTAATTTAATGCACCCTTCACCAGATGATGCCGTGGTACCATAACCACTGTAACTGTATCCCAACAACTTTGTCATTTAGCTTAACCACCTTAAAAAAAAACATGTCGCTGATGTACGGAGCTGACAGTCACAGCACAACGCTTACCTGCGGTGAGACAGCTGCAAGTGAGACGAGGAAAAAGCAGTTTGCCGATGTCAATGAGGTGGCTAAGAGAACAATACCTACAGGTAGTCTGCTAACATGGGATTAGCAGATTGGAGCAGGTGATCAACTCCGTCCTTAGGCAACGAGAGCCACGTCGCTAGCTAATGTGCCTGGTGATAAAACAGCGGTAACTTAAAATTTATAATAACAACAGACAAATGGTTCAATTGTTTGCACGAACAGGCAACTCAGCCCTTCTTATTGTGGTTAGTGTTTCATTCAGGAAGTTTGCTGCCTGACAAAACTGTAGCCGACAACCGGGGTGGGCGGTGTTGAGAGAGGAGAGGCTGATTGTAGTTCTTTCGGTAAATCTCCTTAATGTTCTGTAATTGAAATGGCTTCCACAATAAACTTCAAGTCCCAAACAGGTGCAGGTAATGTTTTTTTTTTAACCCTTGCGACACCTTCGTTGGTGGAGCCTAGTACGAGCATTTTAGCTGCGTTTCACTTTTAGAAAGCTCACAATATGAACATATCTGGAATTTTATAAAGAAACTATATTCAGAGTTAATATAACGGCAGCCAATAGGCTAAGCTAGTTATCAGCACAGCACGAAATCAACGGTTGCATTGTATGTCAAGATAGTTCTCTACCAATGGCAACAATTGTCAGTTAGCGTTACACATAAACAGCTGTAGTATCTGAAAAAATAAATTACAAAGGGCTTCAGGGATATTCATACTTGCTTCATGTATGTTACTACCGAGCTACTCATTAGCCAAATGAAACAATGCTAACCGTTGTAGCAGGCTAATTTCAGTGCTGTTATAAAGCTAGAGGGCCAACAAAGTGAGATGGGTGAATTAAAATAAGTTGAATTAAAATACTGGGCCGTACGACTCGATGTATTTGTTACACGCTTTCAGTGACTGACAAAGCATTAGGCCGAGGGACTGCGGGTCGAAATCATTTAGCCTATATGATAAAGCTAAAGTAAATTCAATGCTCGCCCAAGCAAAGACGGAAACTGGTAGGAGGGGTTTATTTCGTGTCACATCGGTACCCTTTGGCCGACGGTCATTGGACCAATCGGTGTGGAGGGGGCGGGGTCTGCGGTAAGTGAACAGGCTGTGAGCTGTGGCGCCGGAGGAGAGCAGCAGAGAAGGAGACGGCACACATCCATCCATCTATCCCTCCCCACCGTGCGCCGTTTATCGGTAAGAGCCGTTTTATGCAATAGCCGACAGCTGGTTCACTCACAAATCCCTGTAATGATCTATGTGAACAACCTGTCAGGGAGAGAAACCTCAGCTGATCAGCTTTTGCAAGATCTCCAATATAAATGTTCAATTTCTGAGTTTTTCATAGAATATTTTTTTATGAAGGTGTAAGAATGTGTAGGTGTAATAGGTCATTGTGAGGAGTAGTATCAATGGATTTTGATGCTATAATCAACATGTGTGGGCTTTTAATAAGGGGGCGGCTGGAGACGCACACTGGAGCCAAATAGCCAATATTTCTTAAGCTTATTGATTAAAACCTCTACCCGCGTGTCCACTACCCAGGTCTGGTTAATTTTTGTCGTTGGTCTACAATTGTATTGCTTGTTGTTGTAGTTGTTGTTGTAGTTGTTTTGTTTTTTAACTGAAACCAGCCAAGGCGTTGCGGTGTGGTTCTTGTCCTTGAAATACAGGCAAAGGCGCAGTGAGTGCATGTGTGTGAATTAACGAGGCAGATTGTAGTAGCCTGGTCCTACCCTATCCCCACCCCACACAAACACACACACTCACTCCACTTGTTATTCCTTCATGTAGATCTGTGTGTGTGTGTGTGTGTGTGTGTGTGTGTGTGTGTGTGTGTGTGTGTGTGTGTGTGTGTGTGTGTGTGTGTGTGTGTGTGTGTGTTCATGGTGGTTTTGTTGAAAATTAATGAAGAAACAGAGCCCGCAGCTGGTTCAGGTAGCCTATCTGAGATCTCTTGTAATTCAAAGCTATAATATTATGATGTCTTTATATGTTAAAATGTATATTATATGTACATTTAAATGTATTTATATGTAAAAATGACATTGCATCTCAGGTTAAATCATAGGAATTATATAGTGTATAGAAAAACAGGTTAAACATTCCAGAAAAATATGAATACTAGAAAAAATGGCAAATACATAAAAATATACTATACACTACTTTTAGCAGGTTACCATCACAGTTTTACCACTAATGTCTTTTATGTTTAGATCATTTTGCACTAAACACACTCTATGAATCCCTATAAGAATACGATGGCTTTGTTCCAAGGTTGTCCGTCGTCAATTAGCTTTTTAATGTGATATGGCTAATACCAAAACATGGTCAACAATAAACAATTCAGTGTTTCATTCTCTCAATCCACATATGATCTATTTATCTCTGCAATTAAGATAATGACCTTCTAAATCCTCATTTAGACGCATGGTTGTAGCGGCTCCATATTCAGAAAAACAGTATCTATTTCAGTCATAATCTAAATGTATTAATGCCATATGCCTCTGAATCATATGCTGATGTATAGCCTGCTGTTTCCTCCCCATGCCTTTCTATGGTGTGTGTGTGTGTGTGTGTGTGTTCTGCCAATTCCCAGCGCTGCATTAATTGCGTTTCAATAATTAAATGTCTTTCAAATCAGCCAAGCGAAACAAAACGGGTGGGGAAGAGAGAAGCAACTGACTGGGTTTGAGCACTCTGTGCACTCTCTACGTGTGTGCTGTGGGCGCACGTTTGTAACCTCGCAAACCTATGTTTATATGTGCAGGAGTGTTGATTTGTTTCTGTCAATTACATATGCTGCTGTGAGAATCAGGGGGAATCTGCAGTTGTCTACTCTAGACTAGCTACTGTACATTTCCTCCAGCTAGAAGCAAGTCTGTTATGACCTGCAGTATGAACTGGGAGAAAGAAAATCAAGTTTAATCTGTCTATGTCCTGAAATACATTTTTGCCCATTGTTACTGAATTTACTGAAGATGCAGTAGAACAAAAGGCTGGCTGTGAGCAGCGTGGAAAAGCTGCGTATTTGTCTTCCAGAAATGGAATTGATACACATTTTTTTTAAAAAGGACTAATGAATATACAATATAGAATTAACAAACATAAAGTAAGGTGGGCAAATAAAATTTCAGCAGTTTTTCTTCCACATTTTTTCCTCTTTTCCCTTCAATTTCTAAATAAACTCACACACTGAGCCACACCACTTGCACATACACACACAGGCTGCAGGTTCGTTCTGTGTACATTCTGCTGCAGCAAAGACACGGGGGATTAGTTTATACCTGGCCAGATAGGAGGATGAGAGAGCACAGAAAAAGGGGTCAGGAGCTGCAGAGAGTAGGAGAGGAAATCAAAAGAATGGAAATGAATTGTCTATTTGAATTAGGTAGCAAAACTGTGAATGGTTGATATCCAAAATTAAATACAACAATGTAAAACACTGGATATATACATAAAATGAGAAAAGAAACCTCTGAGTTACATTTTAACATTTGAGAATAATAATTTTGAAACAGTACATATTTTTTTCAAGTGGTAGATATTTAATATTCTCTACAAAACTCAGCTCGGTAATGTAGAAATTTAAGGGAAATGTACTGCAATTTCACTGCAACATTTCATCCTTTTACAGTCTATGCAGCTCACATCAACTCTCTGGTTCACAAACACACTCGTACACACACACACACACACACACGTACCCTGGAATCGATCCGTCAATTGATTGGTGGCATTGGGGGCTGGGCTGAGTGTAAAGCAGGGACAATGAGAGAGAGAGATGGTTGAAGTGATCGATTTGGTGATGCCCATATTTTCCCCTTGCTCAAACTCAACGCCCGCAGCCAAACGGCTCAAATACCAAATCAAGTTGAATTATTCTCCTAATTGTCTCCCTTGTCACCATCATTGTCTCTCTCAATCTCTTCTCCATTTTTAAGACGTGTGCATTATAGCTAACACTCTACATCCTAAGCAAGCAAAATAATCACAGCTTAGTTTGGGAGAAATCTAAACACCCTTATTATCACCCTGTCAACTTTCTGCTCTCTCCCTCTCTGCCTCTTCACCCGGCTATCACTCACTTGCCTCTGTTACCCCTCCAAACACACGTACACCCACACCTGCGCACACGTTTCCCCCACAGGACTGGTTGATAGTGACCTTTCCTGTGCTCCGGTGTCTCCCCGGTCTTTAGTCTATTTGAAAGAGCCTCCAGCCTTTTCACTTTTACCACTGACCCCAAAAAGAGGCCGATCCAATTACAGCTCAAACCTCCTAAACTGCACTCCCACAGCGCTGTAGCTGTTAGTGTATGTGTGTCTGTATGTGTGAGTGACTTTTTTCCGATATAGAGAAAGAAAAGAGACACTGTTGAGTCTGTCTTGGCAGAGTGTGGGGAGCAGTCAACCATCTTGCTATGGTATACAGGGGGTCATCAAATATCATTGGCTCAGAGTCAAAGTTGGCATCTGCATGGAGCTGCCTCTATTCAGCTCTTCAGCGCTCTTCCTGTCTTTTTGCCTACTTGTCTTTATTTGTGTCCTGCTCTCTTTTGCAAATATTCAACTATATCTTCCCTGTTTTTGCTCTGCTCACCTTGTTTTTCTGCCCTCTGTCTGTCTATTTGTCTTTCTTTTTACCTCTCTCTCTCTCTCTCTGACTCTCCCTCTGGGTGTCTCTGTTAGCAGGGATTAATAAAGGGTTGTTAACCTTTGTTTGCCCTCTGTGGAGTGTACAGTGAGCATCCTGGGACTTCAGGCAGGTTCCATAGCACATCATGTCATTCTCTAACGAGGGGTTGAATGAGCTAAGGTAGTGAGCTGAGGATGGGCTGTAGATAGGTAATTTTGTCTGCCACTGGAATGGATATAAACTGCAGGGGTGAAATTTAAACATAGTATATCCAGTAGTCATATTGGACGAAGAGATATAAGTGTGTATTGTGGCGTGAACAGGCATGGAAGATTACAAAGTAATAAAGGAATGGCAGGGCTCACTGTGTGTATACACGTCTTAAATTGCAAATGTCAAAAAATAGGTCTTAGCATGGCATATACTGTGTGCGTTAATCACAGAAAAAGCAAAATCGCATCTGTTAGTGATCCGCTAGCGGTCACAGACCTCTATCTTAAGCATGGTAAATAGGTGCACTCAGCTGGCAGCTGCTCAGCACAGCGCCCAGTATCAGTGCTTTGTTTTGTTTAATGGATGGTTTCTGTGAGTTTAACAATGCTAATGAACTATTTCTACACCCACAGCAAGCACCAGAAACCCCAAGTATCGGGCCATTGTTGTGGGTGCGCCTGAAATCCAGAAAGATAAGGGGTTACTTTACAAATCAAACAGTCCCCACACTTTGTGATACTGTTAAAAATGTACTGTGGAATTGTAGTTATCCAGCTCTGGGTCTCCTGAATCAATCAGGGTTTCTCTCTCCACCAGCGGCCTTGTGTATTACAGCACATATCTAATGTTGCCTCCTCAATTACAGAAAAATAATATATATATATATATATATATATCTCTAACACATTTCACACTTGATTATAATTTCCTATGCATGAGGACATTTAAGTCATTGAATTGGCCGCTTTACAAATTAAATGCCGTAAATGAGCAAATCCTGAACTTATTGGAGAGACAGCTTCTACTACAGAAGATGATACTCAGCGAATCCGCTTGGATTTTACTGGCCAGTGGAATCTGATCTGGCCAGAACCTGCCAGATCTTAACTAAAACCTGACCATTCTGAAATAATGTCTATGTTAGCTGTCATAAGGTTTTGTAATGTGAAGTATTTGCAGCAGTAGCTGGTATGGGGATAACCACAGAGAGCCGATTGCCTTTATTTTACCTCACCTTTTCATTCCTTTAGCACCACCTCCACCAATGTCAAAATTGCAGCGCTGACAACCGGTCCAAGCTAACGTCCTTTTTCACAGAAGATATTTTGACATTTCCCAGTAGGAAAACCACATACGTATAAATGATAAATCAATGGTGGCTGAATTCCATGCAGCTGCCTCAGTTTCGGGGTCCTGGCATTGTCCATGTTGGCTCACTGTCGCACTGTCATGACCTACTGGGACACTTGAATAGAATGGGTGCATCGTTAGTGTTATTAGCAACACCTGTAGCTTTCCCTCTATGACCAGTCAAATTATCTGTTGATAAGAGAGTCTCGTTAATTTAACACCAGCAACAAAATTAAACTTCACCATTCACAGCAACTCTGAAAAATGACAGTCACCTTGGGTCTGCGGCTACATCGATGGCCTAGTTTACTGTCGTTTTGATCTTGGAGCTTATTTGGTGATGAAACTGGTGTTACAACATTATTCTAAGATTTAATTAAAAAGTCACTCACTGAAGACATGTATTAGTTATTCAGGAACTGCTTAAAGACAGATGATAAAATTGTATTCTCTCTCAACCGTTTTTTTTTTTTTTTTAATATTTAAAAAAGAAAAACCTGTGTGAATATGGTAGCAGTTATCTTTGCTTTGGGGGAGCGGTTGTGCACTGCCTTTGAAGATGTTAAACCTTTTGTCAAAATGATTAAAATGCTCATGCATTTCACTCAGTAGCCCCTACAGAATTATGTTTAAAGGGCACAGTGGTAGATTTTTAAATCAGAATAATTACGAATTTACATTTACTTATAAATGACTCTCATAAATGTAACTCTAAATTTTCTCCCATCTTCTGCATTTTGCGATTTTAACATCACAAACATTTTTGCTGTAATGGATTTTCTCATCCATCGCAGTTTACAGCTACACAATAGCCTTATCCAGACAAGTTAATCACATCAGTGTGCACCTTAGCAGTGAAGATGACTGTTGTTGTTGTTGTTGTTGTTACAATTGTAATACAGTTAAACTACAACTAAAATTTGCTTTATTTTTTACCCAAATGGGCTTCGAGATAGGATACATTACTAGCCACTTAGCCATTTAGCTACTGCTGCCTGGGACAGTAGTTGCAAATCAGGGGCCTGAGCAGACCAGACAACTTGACTGATGAATTGGATCCACTTTATTGTTCAGTAATGGAAGTCCCCTCAGGCCCAAGGAGTTTAGTGCTTCCTTTCTCCTAGACTGCAATGGAGTTAAAGGCCCTACCGCCTGGTGGGCTTCATTACAGCCTCGCTGTGTAAATTTTCTGCTCTGCCATGAGAGTCTCCACGTCGGCGGGTGAGCAATAAGTGAGAGACAGGTGTCTGATCAAACAGGGAAAGTGAGACACTCACAGAGACATGAGTGGTTTGAGACCAATGATGGAAGGTTCATGTAGGTTTGATTATTTTTAATGTGAGTGTGCATGTCTTTTCTTGCATTTTACTCAGTTCAAGATCAGAGCAGTATGTAGAAAGCAGCCGCTATGGCGCCTCCAAGGAAAACTTGAAACTCATGAATGATAATCAGACTCCATTATCTCTGTACTGCAAAGCCCTTTATAAGTTAGACATAGCCGTGGTGAAACCACGCCAGATAACCCACCCATTTTTAATGGAGCGTTCATCGCAGAAATACAAGGTTTTATGGTCATAGAGATAGTGATAGACATCATTTTCTGCAATTTATTCCCACAGGGACAGGCCTTGATGAAATGGGATGTTAGCACTTTGACAGAATTCATCAAAGCACCTATGAGCTTCAGCAGTTTGGAAGTGTACTTAAGGTCTAAATGAATCAGTGTGCTATGATTTGAGCTGGAGAAGGAGATACTGGTGGGGGACTTTGCTGCAGCTCCATAGTGATCACTTCCAGAGGAAAGAAGAAGAGCAAGAGCTTGCTTTGTTTTTGCAAAATTTCTGAGTGCAGTCAGTATACTCCGTGTGTGTCTCGGGAGTGTGTGTGTGTGTGTGTGTGTGTGTGTGTGTGTGTGTGTGTGTGTGTGTGTGTGTGTGTGTGTGTGTGTGTGTGTGTGTGTGTGTGTGTGTGTGTGTGTGTTTTTGTAGAAGACAATGTCTGAGAGTGCATTAAGTGACAGAACTGGAGCTGTTGTGAAGAGTTCTTTCAAAGAGAGGGGTTATGTGACACAGAAAATGCTGAGTGGTGTGTGAAAGAAGGAAAGAGAGTTTATCTGCCTATATGGAAGGAGGAAGATATCTTTTAAGGGTAAAAATTCTTTCTGTCAGCTAGGCAAAATGAAAAATGTCCATCACTTGCAGTTGCCTTGGTAACATTGGTTTGGAAGTGTATGTGGAAAAGTGTACTTCAAAGTGTGCATGTGTGTGTGTGTGTGTGTGTGTGTGTACCTGTGGATTTGAACCATGAATGAGGACGCTCATGCTTAATAAATTCCCATGGCCTCCGAAGCATGCCGTCTCAAGATGTTGGGTTTAAATGGCAGTGAGGATTAACAAACGTGCGGTGGATTTGGGTGACGTCACATTTTAATTGTTGAAAATGTCAGCTGCTGATCTGTTCTGTCTGAGAATTAGGATTACACAGAGAGATTAAAGGCTGCTTTTAAAGGCCAGTGAGTTTAATTGCATGGAATTAATCAAGTTGTCAGGATTAAACTCTTGCAACGTAAACAATGAGAGATTTTCTGATAATTTCGGCTCTTTTAGTCACGAGAGAACATTTTATAGCCCGGTGTTGGGTTTCCCTGCTTACCTGGGTCACATGCTGGGAAATCCTCCTGAATAGTTCGGGGCCAAAGTGGAGCTCATAGTCATCAATGGCCAAACTGGCAAAGTGTGGGATTTGTTTGCAGACAGCGTGCAAAAACTCAAAAGGTCAGAATGGTGTCACCGTTACAAGTAAAAGCCAGCCACCCATTGTGTTATTATCCACTCACACACGCACACTTGCACACAGACACACGCAGGTACACACACAGTGATGCGCCACACTACTTTCCCAGGCTTAACTGCATGGCTGGGTGTTTCCGTACAGAAAACGGGGCCGTCTTTCTCAGAAAAGTTCAGCTCCCACAGCTCAGAAGGTCAGGAACATTACCCCCATTTACATCTCTGCCAGCTGCCCCCTCCTTTCCCTCAGCCTTTCGTACTCCCTCTGGACCTCTCTCACACTCTCTCTGGAATATCTGACTCACAGCACGACATGTGAGAGCAGGTGAACACGTGACTAATGGTGTATTAATAGCAATACATCAGGTTTGTGCCCTCGGGTGTCATTTGATTTTTCTGTTTAAATCTATTTAAAGTTGTTCATCATTAAGGCAACAAGGTATTGTTCAATTTGGTCTTGGTCTTCTGTGCCTGCCAACTTGATGCTACTGAATGACTGAAATCTTACTTAAGCTTTGATCAGATTAAATATATTACAATATTTCTTCCTATTATTATTATTATTATTATTATTATTATTATTATTATTATTATTATTATTATTATTGTTATTATTATTATTATCATTATATCTCATTGACTATGTGGTCAGATTGTACCAAGACAATGCAAAACTCAACAAATCGGAGATCCGATCACGAGGTAATATGTCAGGTACTTGCAACAATGTTCAAGTGCCGTGCGACTCCATTCAATGTGAGGAAAACTTGTAACCTCAAAGCAATGTCCATTCGGTGACTCAAGCAGATGCAAATCCAGCAGG
Source organism: Xiphias gladius (assembly GCF_016859285.1). Lineage (NCBI taxonomy): Eukaryota > Metazoa > Chordata > Actinopteri > Istiophoriformes > Xiphiidae > Xiphias > Xiphias gladius. Next base: position 10,093,810 of record NC_053406.1, on the reverse strand, counting down.
CAGTCGGGTTAATGCTAAGCTTGTCAAAAGCAATTTGTCAGAATACTTAAGGATGGAGAACAAACATGATGAGATCTCGACTGTCAGTGTCAGAGGGGCATAAAGTGGAAGTGACGTGTGGTTATGTGTGGTTTGCAAGAGAATGAGGAATCATATTTAAAAGCTTGTAAAGTAACTGCAGTTCATTGTAAAATGCACTCTGCCAATTCAGTCATGAAGTATCGCTTTAAGGATAAGGCAGGCGATAATCTATATTTTTTGCAATTCCTTCAAGACTAAAACCTACACCGTGTCCGTCTCTCAATGCTGTCTGACCTCCCTACCCTGTTTCGAACTCAGCACCAAGCCCATTCGTTTCCTACTGAATACGTAAATCTTCAGGTCATTCATATAAACTTATATAGACGTATCATATTGTTCATCAAATATCATATCATATATATCATATATATACATATCATATAAACTTTTCAATATTTTCAGGCTAAACAATTTCCTAAAACAGCTGTGCACTGTACTTTTAAGCAAATATTACTCAAACAAGACTAAACGGTGTCTTTGCTGAAGGCTTTTTGCAGCTGCAGCTTTGGTGGTGTGGTGAGTATTAACAACAGTTGAACAGGGTATGGGAGATTAAGTCAAAATAGTGGCCATGTTCATAGTGATGAAGGAACATAATGTTGCCATCACAACAATGTGGTTCATTTATGTGTTTTTAATAGTTTTTGGACGACAATGGAGGTCTGTAGCATAGAGGGATAAGCCATATCCGTCTTTGGATACACAGACAACACTTGTTATTAGTAGGATCAGTTCATTGTTGGTCACAGTCTTTTCGTGGGATTTGTTGAAAATAAGAAAAATAGAACAGATTTTTAAATCATGCATTCCCCAGAGTTGAGCTGGTTTATTTTGGGAATGTAAATTGTTTGTTGCTGTCACCTGCCACAGCAAAGCAGTGGAAAGGGCAGTAAACAACAGGATGGGGCACTAATTTTCTGGCTGCTGCCCATTGTTGACATTGTTGACTCCACAGTCACCTGCCGTCTCACACATACAGTAGCAGCCAGCAGATTCCAGCCCTGCGTGGGACTGCTAATTGAATCCATTATACAACCTGTATGAGGACAACAGCACAGCAGAGAGACACAACAAAACAAATGTCTGTGTATTATCTCACTCTATATCAATCTATCTCCGAACATCTTGCTCTATCTTTATTCTATATATCATTGACTCTCTGGTTCTGTTTGGGCAGCAGAAAACAATGTTGCCTGGCAACAACAGTACCAGAGCGATGGTGCAGGGTGTGTGTAAATTCCTAGTCCTTTTTAAAAGGTATAAAGAAGGGGGTTAAAGGAAAGTGGAGAGTTTGGTGAACATAGGTAACATATGGACGAGAGGGAGATGGAAAAGAGGGCGCGCAGTGTGAAGGCATGGAAAGATGAGGGGAAGGATGGAGGATAGGGGGAGGTAAAGGCCTCTTTGTAATCAGTTATTCTGTACCGACAGACAGAAACTCGTCCATTCATATACAAAGGCTCAACCACACACACACACACACACACACACACACACACAGTGCAAGCAGCTATTGAAGGAAAGAAGCTCATTTAACTCAAGATAAGAATGGCCATGAAATATGTATGAGCTCATTTAGCAGATGCGCTCTGAACAGCAATACTGACTGTAGTCAGCAGCACAGTTGTAGTTACTGCACATTCATTCATGTCTGTCATTCTGTTTGTTATTTCTGCAAACCCCTTAGGTTTTGTATATTCATGTGTGAGTTTTCACCTTCTATTTCCTTGTGCCAATACATCGAAATTCATTTGAATCTGTAGCTTTTTTTCTATTAAATCTCCCCACTCTTTTGTTTTAGAGCACTATTTCAGCAGTTTTCTAGTATTTGACAGCGTCTTTATGAAAAATAGAGTCCTTGCATTTATAGGTTAACTTCTACTAAAAAGTAGAAATTGTTACTAGCTATTTCTTTGTATCAGTGGATTCCTTTTTTTGCAGAATGATTGACTGACAGATCTTTTCGGTCTCTCTCTGGCCCTCTGCTGTCTTTTTGTCATCCCGCATCCCTGCTCTATCTACTTTAATCTTTTTCTCTCTCCTTTCCAAAATCCTCTTGTCCTTCATCTTTTTTTCCCCTTATACAATAAACTTCTCTACCTTTATCTCTCTCGCTTCCTCTCTCCCTCCCTCCTCTTTCTACTTTTGGCTCCATCCAATTCTTCTCCTTCATCTTGTCCTCCCTCCATCCTCATCACTTCTTCCTTCCTTCCTTCCACACCTTTCTGCCTCTCCACCCCCTTTTCGTCTCTCCAATCACTCATTTCCTGTTCCTTAACCCTTTCTCCCCATCCATCCATCTTTCTGCCTTTCCTCCAAACATATTTTTCCTCCCTCTTTGCTTCATTCACTTCCCAACCTCTTTTCTCCCCTTTTTTTCTATCCCCTCTTCTCCCCTGTCTATCTCACTATCTTTCTCTTCTTTTTTTCTCCATCCACCCCTCTTTTTGCTCAGCTTTCTGTGGTCTGTGCTGCAATGTTGATCCTGGACATTTTGTCTCCACTCCTCCTCCTCCTCTCCATCCTGTTGCCGGGCTACGGTTGCCGGGCGGCGGACATTCCGGAGGACACTACATCAGAGTTCTCGGTCAGACTGTACCACCAGCTTCAGGCGGCTGGGGGTCAGGACAACATCATTTTTTCCCCGCTTAGTGTGGCTGTGGCCCTGGGCATGGTGGAGCTGGGGGCCAGAGGAGCTTCGCTGGAGGAGATACGACAGGCTGTAGGATTCAGCCACCTGCTGCCAGGTGAGACACATATTCATAAACACTAGCATCATGGTCAGTGATGGGTGGAGGAAGAAAAGCTGGATCCAGATTGAAAGTGCATTTTTTATAAAATTAATACACATTTAATTAAAGGGGCAATCCACCCATTTTACATGTGAATTTCAGTTTAGTCACCACGGAGAGCACTACTCAGCCTGTGAAAACACATGTATATGTCTTTTGTAGTTCTGGAGTGAGCTTTCTAAATTTTGAAAAAACAACCTTGAACTTGTCGTCAGGGATGTCTTGGCTCGGACATGAAATTTGCTGCGGAAAGCCTGCATTTCAAACTAGAAGTATGGAGTTTGAATTACGCTGACACTTACGATGGGGTGTCTGTGTAATGATAGATGCTTTCCTATTGCTTTATGGGAAATGTTGGATACAGCATTTTTGGAGCTTGATCCATTGTAGCGACAAAAAGTCTAAAGTTTCGGTTTTTAATGATCCCCTTGTGAGTAACCCATCTATTAGTAAGTGCAACAATAAATTGCAAGAGTAATGTAATATCATTATATGAGCTGATCTTAACAACAAACCTCATAGAACTTACACACAAACATGCCTAATCCCTGTTTTAAATTTGGTAGCGTATATGCCCAAGCAGTGAAAAGCCAAGTATCATTTCCATTTTAAGAGATATAGTTATTATTAAGGTATTGTTTTTTTGTGATGCCTTCTGGAATTTTACAAGGTAAATACATTAAATTCAAAAATCTGGATGACATGAGATAGATGCTTTTGTAAAATGTGAATAGTATAGGACACTTGAAAAAAAAGATAAATGCATGTTAAATACCCCTTTGATTCCAATTTGTGCAATTTGACCATGAGATCGGAGCAGCAAGATGTAGGTGGATCAAATATTTGTGAATGATGTAGTTACGCTCCAATACAAAAAGGGGCATATTTACTCACTTATGTGGCGTGTTTCTCATTTATTTGTATTTTGAATTAATAAAATTATATTTTCTATTGCTATAACAAGAAGAAAATGTATGGTTCTTACAGTAATTACATTTTAAAGCCACATTGTACCAATGCAAAGGTGATGTACAAATTTTTTTCACAGCACTGCACTGTACTGATTATGCATCCACAACCAGGGTGAATGTCTGTGTCTCCCTCTGTTCTCCAGGTGTGGAGTTCTCCTTGCTCCAGAACCTGACGGCGGCTTTGTCAGACGATGACGCCCATTACGTGGTCCGGTTTGCCAACAGCCTCTTCCTGCAGGAAGGCGTCACCTTCAACCCTGAGTTCCTGCACCTGATGAAGAAGTATTTCCGGGCCGAAGTGGAGACTGTAGACTTCAGCGAATCAGCAGCTGTGGCCGAGCAGATCAACAGCTGGGTGGAAAATCATACTGAGAGTAAGTTAGAGAGGGTGTTTGAAAAAAGGGAAAGATACAGATGAAGGCAGCAAAGTAAAGGAGGGCGATATTATGAATGCAAAACTACTACCATCCCTGCATAGTGCAAAGTGGCATGCAACATCGTCATCATCTTGTACAAAAACAAAACTTGCTGGATACATTTCAAACACTCAGTTGCACAAATCTCTATCCTTATCCTCGTGTACAACTTCAAAAGCTGCATCACAGCAGGTGTCGTTCATAGGCTAATGAAAACTAAGGTTGATCCTAAAACACCACACAAATCTCTTCTTCCAGGTAAGATCCGTGAACTGCTATCAGCCAAGGACTTCAGCAGTGTGACCCGCCTGACCCTGGTGAACGCCATCTACTTCAGAGGCTCCTGGAAAAACCAGTTCAGGCCAGAGAACACCAGAACCTTCTCCTTCAGCAAAGACGACGGCTCTGAAGTCCAGACGCTCATGATGTACCAACAGGGAGACTTCTACTACGGTAAGGATGAGCTGTGTTGTCTGTGTGTGTGCGTGCGTGCGTGTGTGCGTGTGTAAGAATTGTACATGTTGCCCCCTTTTCTGGAGCCCTTGAATTTCAGCTCATATTTCCTGGGGTTATTTAAAATGTTAATCTTAGATCTAAAATATTCATATTTGGAGCGTTATTCCCAGGAAAGGCTCCTCTTTTGCCTCTGCTGCTTAAATTCTCTTCACAAGCACAATCTCTTTTTGTATGTCTGTTTGATTTAGCAGTGTGTTTTGAAGACTATTTTGTTAATGACATACAATATTAGTGGTACCATGACAGTCTATGTTAAATCATGTAGTACTGTATTAGCTTTTGCTACATCTACTCTTACAGCTGGTAGGACAAACAGCACTTCTCTTTCCGCTGATTTTGTATTTCATTAATTTTTTTCTCCCCTTCACATACCTTTCCTTTTCCTTAATTTCCGGATTCTGGGCGATGTTTTATCAATGTGTGTTTCTAATTGTATTATAAGATGTCATTTTTGTCAGCTCTTATACTGACTATCAAACTTTTGGAGTAATTTTAGGGTAGTAAAGTCGTTTCACAAACAGCATGCACAGCACAGTAAACATTTTTTTGTTTCAATGGAAGGAAAAAACCTCTCAAGAGGTCAAATTACTGAACCAATAAAATAATACTTTTTTGAATGTAGGGCTGCATGTAATAGCTATTATCTCAACTGATTAACCTGTCAATTATTTTTTGGATCAGTTGATTAATTGTTATATAATCACCAAAAATCCCGGAGCCCAAGATGACATGTTTAAATTGCTTGCTTTGTTCGACTAACAGTCCCAAACCCAAAGATTTTTGATTTACAATGATATAACACAGGGAAGAGTAGGAAATGTCCACATTTCAGAGGCTGGAACCATATGTATTTCTGTATTTTAGCTTAATAAATGACTTTAATTAATTAATTAATTATTAAAATTGTGAATCATCTGTCAATCAACAAATTGATTAATTGTTATGGCAATAAATGTATATGTGCTCTATTTGCTGAAATTCATTTTTCATCATTTTTTGTGTCCAGTCCTGGTAAATGTGATGTTTTGAGTTTATTGTTATGTAGCTACATCTACTTAGGCACTAATGTCTGGGTTTATTGTCTAAAACAGTGCATTAGGTTTTCTATACCTTTACATAATTTTAAGGATATTTTATCTACATCATAACCTAGCTGTTCTAAGTTGGCTGTACTGTGTGTGTCAGATATTGGTGTATTTGGTGTTTTGCCAGCATTGTAAGGTGCAAAACAGTTTGTACGGAGTCCTGCAGGTTGGCTATAATACTGATCTGAATGAATGATTCTAGTCTGTCTTTTTGCATCTAGTCAGTTTTTGTCTGATGTACTGCCAAAGGCGATTACATCATGTTCTTACTGCACTGCTACTAAAGTTGGTGCATTTGAGGGATTTTTATGGCAGCATTCTGTATGTGTGTCGTGAGATTACACAGTTGCATACACCTACATTACGTTCACAGGGTGCACACATACTCATCCTCACACACCGAAGATTAAGGAAATCTGGGAATGTGTGAGGTGGTGTGTGGTGACCATAGTGTGCGCATTTGTGGACGTGTGTGCTTGAGAGCGGCAAAACAGGGACAGGTCCTTGGTGAGAAAGCTGCGTTTGCATTTGCATTTTGAAACACAATCATACTGGTTAAGTAAAATGATTTAGGACACCACACCCCATTCTCTGCAGCAATGATGCCTCACTCTGCATCAGCAACCCCCTACAAAGAATGCTAAATTAATGAAGGATGATCAGCCTTTTTGCTATAATTTTCCTTTTTAACCAGCTTCAATAGAAAAATCCTCTGTAAAGAGTGGGATAAAATCTGGCAGTGTTAATTGCTCTATAATCTTCATCTCGCGCTGCAAAAACCTTAGTAAGAAGGATAATCTTATATTTAGAATTAAAATGTAGTTGGACTTGTTTTGAGTATAAAAGGTTTATCTTATACTGACTAAGAAATACTGTGTCACCTAATGCAAGTAAATATTTATTGCCTTGTTTTGATTAGAATTTTTATCCAAGGGTTTTGTTTGAGTAGATACAAGGGACGAGTTATTTAAAGATCTGCCTCAAGGCTATATATGTGTGTATGTATGTATGTATATGTGTATATGTGTATGTATGTATGTATGTATGTAAACCTTAGTAAGTAGGATAATCTTACATTTAGATTTAAAATCTAGTTGGACTTGTTTTGAGTATAAAAGGATTATCTTATACTGACTAAGAAATATTGTCTCACCTAATGCAAGTAAATATTTATTGCCTTGTTTTGATTAGAATTTTTATCCAAGGGTTTTGATTAATTAGATACAAGGTACGAGTTTGTTAACAATCTGCCTCAAGGCTATGAAGATATCACTTCTTAGTCTTTTGTAGTGTCTGTAGTGTATCTGTAGTGTATCTGTAACAAGATACCAGCTCTTACCCATGTCTGCATCTGCCATTTTATATATATATGTGTATATATGTGTATATATATGCATGTGTATGTGTATATGCATATATGTATGTGCATGTCTATGTATGTATGTATGTATGTATGTATATGTGTATGTATATGTGTGTATGTGTGTGTATGTGTGTGTGTATATATATATATGTATATATGTGTGTGTGTGTGTATATATATCACACACACACAATGACCAAATATGCTTATATATATGTCTCCCTTAATAGGTGAGTTCAGTGATGGCTCCCAGGAAGCTGGTGGTGTGTACCAGGTATTGGAGATGCCCTATGAAGGAGAGGACATGTCCATGATGATCGTTCTGCCTCGACAGGAGGTGCCGCTGGCTTCCCTGGAGCCCATCATCAAAGCGCCGCTGCTGGAGGAGTGGGCTAACAATGTTAAACGGCAGAAGGTGGAAGTCTACCTGCCTAGGTGAGAGATGGCATACACAAAAACATACATACAGAGACATTCATACTTGAATACAAGAACACAAACACTCATCAACTCCAGCTTACTCCAACTCAACCACAAATATTTAAGACAGAGTGACTGTTTAGGCAGTTAAATCACTTGCACCTACAATGGAAATATATTAATAAGACATTATGTAAGTTACATTTGGCTAGCTCTTATATAGTAGGAATGTTAAAATTTTAATTAACAACACACAGTGATGGACCCTGAAATGGATATTTCTGGCTATGGTAAACAGTTGGTTTTTGCCTTACCTTACCTAAAACATAAGGTTGGTGTAACTGTTAATCTTCCTATATAGTGGTGACTTCGACACACAGAGGCAGATGTCCAACCACTGTAGCCTACATTTGCATGCAAAATAAACATAAAGCTAATTACACGACATAAACATGTGACTATTGACCTTCTTAAACTGCACTTTTCAGGTTCAAAGTGGAGCAGAAGATTGACCTTAGGAGCACTCTGAAGGAGCTGGGAATAAAGAACATCTTCACCAATAATGCTGATCTCTCCGCCATGACAGGTAACACTCAGCCTATGGAAAACCACACATACCAATACATTATTGTATAAAGCACATAAATATAGACACAAATGGTAAGAGGAATAAACTCCTCGAATGGTTTAGCATGAGAAGTATCATCAGTATTTCTTCTTTTTGGCTGAACTGAAGTAGCCTCTGGTACTTTCTAAGGTAACCAAGGTAACTGGCACCAGGTGGGCAGGTCAGAGCTGTCACATAATCAAGTAAAAATAGATCCAGAGAGAGAGAGACAGATATACAGTATATGTATAGAGCCAGAGACATAGAGAGACATATATATGTTAGGCTAATTTCCTTTTAAAGCTAAAAAACTGATCTCAGTGAAAGATTACACATATATAACTAAAATTTAAAAACCAAGATATAAAATAAAATTATGGTAAAGGTAAGCGATGTAAAAATTAACTATATGAGTAGCTTCAGATGCTCTAGCCTTATGGAGAACATCATGTTCATTAACAACACAGTCCAACACAACAGAGCTTTTTCTGACTGATCAGGTGGAGCTACAGTGGTTTTATATTGTCAAATACAGTCTGCAGGCTGTACTGGACTTCAGCACATCTTGTACTAGCTAAAACATCCTCAGCTCAACGTGTAATCAGAGGACATGGTCTATTCTGGCACGTAGGTAGATAAGAGAGGGTATTTTAAAAGGCTTTCAATCAATGGGGAAATTATTGTTCAGTATTCACCCTTTTCAAAAGTGGCCCCACAGTTTGGTTTGGGAAGTTGATTTTACTAATACGTGGGTATACTTTACACCGGCATACTCTGTACTTTAAGCTATAAATACAATTTAGACTTAACAATGTCATTTCACTCTCAGACTGACTGATATGCAGTATATTCCAAAGGCAAGTGGATGATCTGAGTGTTTTTGCATGTGTATTTTCCAGATGGTAAAGACCTGTACATTGGGAAGGCAGTGCAGAAGGCCTACCTGGAGGTGACTGAGGAGGGGGCTGAGGGAGCCGTTGGGTCAGGTAGACTGAATCTTTCATTCCTCACAATAATCTTCCTGATCATGAACACTACTCTACGCTACTCTCATAAGGCCAAGTCAACTTCAAGTTCACAAATACTGCCCCCCTCTGTCAGCTTATAACAATGATAACGATCCCTCTCTCTCCCTCTTTCTCTCTCTCAGGTATGATCGCCCTGACCAGGACTCTGGTGCTGTACCCCCAGGTCATGGCTGATCACCCATTCTTCTTTGTCATCAGAAACAGAAGCACAGGTATGTGTGTGTGTTTGTGTGTGTATGTGTGTGGCGCGTGTGCGTGTGTGTGTGTAAATGCAAAGTATTTCAGTGGTTGTGTATGTTTATGCAGAAGCTTCAAATGCATGCATCAAGTAGCCAAGTAAACATAACTATGTATATGTCTGCGTCTGTTGGCTTTACATTAGTAATATCTACCTTTTGATAAATGTGTAATGTTGGAATGCATGTCTGTGTATATGTGTGTGTGTGTGTGTTTCAACCTGACTTTCTGTCTGTCTCTTCTCCTTCCAGGGTCCATCCTCTTCATGGGCAGGGTCATGACCCCTGAAGTCATCGAGCCCAACGACCATGACTTTGACTCCATGTAACCATCTCAGCCAATCAGATCCTGACGTCATAAACGCTACCTATCCTCTATCGCCATCTTCAGCTGTGTTTTATATAGAATATATAAACTGGATATCACAAAATATATTATATATTGAAATATGACATACGACATATAACGTAACTGTGTTTTGATACTGGAAGCTTTAAACTCCTGGATACAGACATGTAGAAAGAAAAAGTTGTAAATATATTCTAGTAAAGAGTGGTTTGTGTATGAGCAAAAAGAACACATGATACGTAATCCACGCACAACCCCTTTAAGTTCAGCAGCTTTGTACTCTCCTGCGCCCACACAGACAATGTACAAAAACAGTTTCCTCTCTTCTTCTTAACTCTATATATATATATATATATATATATAGTCATCAGAAACATATATATATATATATATATTATATAATATATATATATATATATATATATATAATATATATAATTTTATATATATATATATATTTTATATATATATATATTTTTTATATATATATATATATATATATATATATATAATGCTCAGTATTTATTGCAGAATAAACGTGTAAACATTTTGTCCCTATACGATGAATCTTAGTAATATATCTGTTTCAAACAGTATTCTACTCATTTTTTTACACCGTAGGCACATGGCTAAACTGCTGATGAACTAATATGCCTTATCACATCTGACTGGTTGATTAAGCCCCAGCGGGGCATCTCACAGGTGAGCAAAGGAGACTGCGTAGCTAAGGCGGGTTGCTATAGAGACAGACAGGAGCATGAAGGCGCACTGAAAAAGATCTGCTGCACCGTTTTGGATGTACATACTGAGAGAAACAGTAACACCAGCTGTATTCAGCCTTTTACTCAATAAAAAAGATGAATGTGTTCCCATTAACATATGTATCCTTCTCTGTGCACAGAGGTTGTTTTTTTATATCTGTTTAAAGGCATTTTTGAATGTAAACTTTATTTTCAAGGACAGTAAAGCTTGTATAGGCCATCCACAGCATTTAGGATGTCATCAATCTGAATGCTAACAGTGAACCTGGCTTTATGTTCTTTAAAGGAAGGATTTGGTAAGATTGAAAAATATGCAATGCTTCAGGAGTTTAGGAAATCTCTTAAGAAAAAGTCCATCATATATTCAGGGCCTGAATATATAATGGATTTTATATAATGGCTGTTATGTTTGAACAGACAACCTTGGGGCAGAAGTTGGCTGTTCAACCGTAACTCAGCTTCCCAGGGCTGACAATGCGCTACAGAGGCATCCTGGAGTAGTTTCAGACCTGTGGCATCACCTACCTACAACCCATACACACACACACACACACGCACACACACACGCAGGGAAACAGATCATTTTGCTGTGCAAGGCAAGGATATACTGTGGCCAAGGACAAATGAGACCTGCATGTTGATTCTGATAAATGTCACTTCATAAGGAAGACTGTATGTAAGAAAATAAGAGTCAGCATTTTCCTGATGTACAAACGTTTATTTTAACTATTAAGGAAATATTCTGGTCTGGTGCATCTCATAGGTAATAAAAGCATAATGAAAAACAGATATGTAGTAGCTTCGACTGGTAGGTTTAATGTGTCCATTAAGTAGAAAGTAAAATTATGTTATTAACAGAATGGTCCAAATATGAATAGAATTTAATTAGGCTATAATTTGTATATTTTCCAGGGTAATATTTATTCATTGTACATTTTACAAGTGTTATGTTCTAACCCAACTTACACAATATACAAAGTAATCCTTTAATAACTGCCTCTACTATTATTTCCATAGCTGTAGTGGGTGTAGACACTTACACACTGTTTTATATATATATACATGTTAAAAAACTACAATACTTCAGGTTCTCAGAATTGAACCTAAAGAGTGCTAGAGTAAATGTACTTAGTTACTTTCCACCTCTGTTCTAATACTCAATTGTGAGTTTGGTTTGAAACAATTGTCACACCAAAAATAATTAAACATTCATATCACAGCTAACACACCTATTGCTGCCTGCCTAGTGCTGGTAAAGTAATAACAATATGTCAGGAAATACACCTCGGCAATTACATGCCCAACAGATGTTTCTGCAATCATATGAGCATTTGTGCTGTGTGATAAACATAAAGACCACAAAAAACACAAAAAGGTCTTCAGCTGATGTTTTTGGAACACCAATTATCTATGACAAAATTGTCACGCAAGATGAAACAGATTGTAAAAGAAAAACGGGGAAATCATTTAAATCATAAATAGCAAAAGCAGATGCACACTATAGTTTACTACTGCAAATGATGATTAGGTCTTGAAATAACCAGCAAAGGCATTAGATCTGCTAAACAGAAGTTGGTCCTCTGTACAAAATCAGGGGCCATCATTCGCACAGTCTCCTGCAGTTCCAAAGGTTTTCATTCACCTCTATTAAGCATCTAACAGCTTTTTTTTTTAATCTCGTCAGTGTGCACAATGAGCTGCATTGTAGAGGAACTGCAGCCCATGGGTGGAGGAGGTTATTTATAATCTGAATTACTCTCACCGGCTGGTAGGACAGCTGCATCTTATACTCCTGAAAATGTAAATCGACCATATCTCTCCTCCCACCTACGATTACATACAGGAAGACAGAAACAACAAGAGAGGACGAAGAGGCTTTTTCTCAACCTGTGCTAATGACAGTTGTTAGTTGAGCATACAATACACCGTCCAGAGGTGGAACGTAAAGTAAGAACATCTAATCAAGAAGTGTTTGGGTACAACTTTGAGAACTTTAGTTTTTTAAGACTTTATAGTTTTATTCCACTACATCGATCTGACATGCAGTTACTGGTTATTTTGCAAATGAAGATTTACATACAAAACATGTAAGCTCATAGAAGGTATTGACCTATACAGTGTGTGATGTAGTTATTAGTACTATTTGGACCAACTTAAACATGTAAATACTGCTTATGCATTAATGTATCCATAATTTACTCTGAAAGGAACAGTTTCTGGCTTTTGTTACTTCAGTGCATTTTTGCACCTCTGCATTGTCATTTCCAATGAATATTTATTTAAGCAATTTTATATTCATGTCTGCTTTTCTGGTTGTAATCCACATAAAAGGGACATTGACTCCACAAATATTAAGTGTATCAGCGTAGCTTTCGACACATTTTCAGACCCAGATGTGTTGCTAAAGCAAGGCCTACATAATTAAAGACAAAAACCTGACCACACAAACCATGAAGTTTTTGGAAAATCCCCCGGTCTCTTTCGTTTAACGTGATTAAAGTGTCACAGTTCATTTGTGGACCGAGTATTCATTCTCGCTCGGTCTCCCGAGGCCGCGTTGCAACAGTTACCACCTCTCTCGCGTGACACACCCGAACGCCGTTGCCCGGGCATCCGTTGGCCGAGCGACCAGTCTGCGGCTCCGGCGGCGTCTCACCTGCGGCAGCGGGGCCAGCGCCTGGTGTCAAGTCTGCCGGGGGCCAGCAGGACGGTGAATGCAAAACAGACCCAGCGGGCTCCATGGGTAACAGCTACAGCGAGACGGGGCTAAACCGAGCCGTTCACGATGTGTCAGTGAGGAAGGCCAGGAGAATCTGCCACGACAAGACTGGGACATGTCAGAGAGGTGAGCTAAAACAAGACCGGCTGCATAAATACGTTAGACATGGTGTTGAGTGTGTGTGTGTGTTTGTTTGTTTTGTTTGTTCGTTTTTTTTCCGATTTAATCACATTATCTGTCTCAGGTTTCGACTGAGTTCGACCAGTTTCATCTTTATTGCCTTTACAACTCAAAAATGCAAGTTAAACTAGCTAGGTCAAGCTAACTTAGCCTTAAATTACATAAGAGCCTTTAGAAAATTTAATTGCGTGTTAAATTAATTTATCGTCTATTCAATTCTTTTTTTAACTATATACAAAACCACAACGGAACAGCAAGTTCCACTTAAAGTTACAGAGGTACCGGTGTCCAGCTACCCTCTGTAACAGCACCTGCTCAGGTGTCCTCTGCTGCCATGGCAACGGGTCCTAATCTGCATTGTCAGGCCCAGTTCACTGTAACTCTAACCACTCGGCCGGTGGTCGGGGTTTCAGCACACAGCAGGGCTTACATTACCAGAAGGCAACTCCTCTTCAGACAGGGACCAAAGATGTGAAAATTTACTGGATGACCCCTCTGTCTTTTTTCCCCCTCTTGTCCTTGCTCTGTGTCCCACCGTTTTCGCTGTCTCAGTTCCTCAGGTGTGAACACGCTCAGTGGCAGTTTTCCCAAATCCCATTCGTCCCAGTACTCTGACCTCGGTGTTGCACGCACACCTCTCTCTGTGGACCACAGTCCTGATTCTGGACTATTATCTACACCTGTGAGTAGCTCGCAGGCGCGCACACACACACACACATTCACATACACACACACACAGACGCACACACAAGCGTTGATTGCTGATGTCCTCAAGGCATTTGTGCTCCTTCCTCTCCCTTCACGTTTGGCGCTTTGACTCCTCCATCTTCATACCTCTCCCGTGCCCTCCCCTTTTCTCTTCATCCTTTCATCTTCCAATCGTTCTATTTCTTCCTCTCCACTTCCCCTCTCTCTGAACTGAACCTAATATTCTCAGTCTAGTCTCTGCACTCTCTATTTTCCCCTCAGGCCACTGGCCTCTTGTCTAGATTGCTATGCAGAATGATTTCAACCTTCTCGACTGTTTGAATAAAGAAAAATGAAAAATGACTTTTTCCCTAATCCTCCCTATGTTCCATGCAGAAAGTTCCCCACTCGTAGTTACAAAATGCTCTCCTATACTCATGACTCTGCAATGTGAATTGCTTAAAATCCTGCAGCAAAATGGCATATCTCATAAAGACTAAAGAATTTTCTTTCAAACTACAAAATGCCTACTGATTCGGGGCTATTTTTGTTGCTTGTGTAAATGATGGATACTTCTGTTTTAGTACTAAATCTATGCATCTTGTCATCAGATGTTAAATAAGTCATAAGAAATTGAAGCGTTTCAGCCACAGGTAGCATTGGCATTACATTCATTTTTTTCATTAATTTATTTAAACATTATTATTTTGCCTTACACACAAGTATGATGTAAATCATAGTATCTTATTTCCTGTCTAATTGTTTAAGTCTAATTGTTAAAATAGTAGACTTGAATCATCCACATTTTCTATTTTGACTATTTGTAGACCATCATCATGTCACTTACTGTATCTGTATGTTTGATATGTTAAACCCCTTTTCTCACAACATTGGGACTGAAGAGTCTGCATCATCCTGTCAAGCTCTATTTTATTCTTAACCGTATTTTACCTACAATGTATTTCATGTGATGTAAACAGGCGGCCTGGGGCTGTTTTGTGAGTGTCCAGCCAATGAGTAACAGTGGTAAAGTGGAGTGGGGTCATTCTTATGTCTAGATTGACAGAGGGAGGTGTAGAATTACACAGACAAAGTACGTGTCAACAGGTGACACGGGTTTGTGAGGGGGTTGAAAAGGTCAAGTAGGGAGAAGAAGGTAACCCACTACTGTAGTGACAGTGTTTAAAGGCAGTAAACTGTGTTTTTTCATTTCGTTTTGCGTTACACAAAGACTGAGGATTTGTAAGACATGAAGAGCTCTAAAAAATGGCCAAGGTTTTCTGACTGAAAGTCCCTAGTATGGATCAAGCTGTTGAAAAAAATGCTGGATCCTCCATTTCGCATAATGCAAGTGAATAGTGTGTGTTTATTAGACACTTAATGCTTGATTAACGTCTTTTAAAGTCCATACGGCTGTGAAAATTGTAGGAACAAAAGAAACACACAGATGGAAAAATAAAATATTTGCATGTTTAACATGAGAATGACCGAGTACATTCACTTGCTCAGTTTATTTAATGAAAGTGGCAGGTGGGTCTGCTCCTTGACAGTGTACAGTGTGATGTGAGACCTGCAATGTTTTAGTTGGTAAAATAACATAAATATAAAGTAACATTTATGTATGAGTGTAAAAAGTCAAGACGGATAACAGCTGAAATATAGGTGAGAAAGTTGGGGGGTCAACAGTTAATGAAACTTGAACACTGTCACTTTGCTAACACATGTAGCAGTATTGGTTAATGGTCTTAAAAACGACCGATTGATATTGGCTGCATACTATCGCTGCACGCTGAGACAATAGAGTTTATATTGCATTAATGGAGAGCTAGGGTAGATTAAACTTTAGTGTTTCTCCTGTTGTCCCAAGCCATTTACATGTATATCTATTTTTTAGTCCACCAGTATGAAATGTAATTTGTCTGTGCTGCATTATACTGAATTTGACTATCAATGAGTGAATTTTGATTAAAGTTGGCTGATGGATATGACTCATCACTGCTGTCTTCATCATTACACTGAATGGTCCAATGGCCTCTGCACATCTAGTATACTGACTGTACATGTGTCTAATGATTAGATTTTGATGAAACTTGGCAGTATGATGCATCATGATCAATTGAAGGTGATGCATTTGTTACTGGTAGTCCCTAGTGAGGGACTGTATTATCATCCTGTTTTCTTCTTCTTCCTCTTCTTCTTCTTCTGTCAGCTTCCATCAAATCGGTTCCGATTCCTGCCGTGGCATCGCCTGGAGCAGTGTGACATCACAGGTGACCAGCTGACCTGCCCCAGGGTCAGAGAAGGTGTGTGATCTATATGAGAAAACCACCAGTGTGACCTTTGAACTTTGATCCAAGTCAAAAATATATATGCAGCTGCAGTAGAGGTCCTACTTTGTGCTGTGTTTGCTGCAGTACCTTTGGATTAAATGAAACAGAAGGGCAGGAACTGTGATGTAAAACTTCCTATGGTAGGGTAAAAGACAGTGGCTTCTTCTTTATCTCGTTTGAGAGTATTTTTTCAGAAAATTCAGTGTAGTTGTGGCAGGAGTAAAAAGAAACAGGGAATCTTACATCAGTTATGGGAAAGTTGGTGCTTAAATTTAAATGATTAGAGCATTCAAAAAACGAAAGACTGTGACAAAGAATCCAAACCAATAACTGTTGAAACTGCAAGCAGGATTAGGAATAACTTGATGGTTGATAATGATGTGAAAACTGTTACAGACCTTTTCGCTCTGACAATGTTATCAAAAAGGGCCATCAGAAGAAGAGCTGTTTCAAGGAGAGGGGGATGACATCTGTTTGGTGAGAGGGAGGAGGAGGAGGAGGAGAGAGGAGGAAGGACAGCGATGGGAGGAGAGACTGCAAGAAAATTGGGAAAACTGTGTGGTAAGTTAGCAAGCATTGTGTGTGTTTGTGTTTGAGTGTGAGATGTTAAAGATGTACTGTACAGGAGAAAGAACAGACAGACATTTAGGAAAGGAGGGAGGGAGGAAGCGACGGAGCTGAAAAGAAAGAGAGATGGACACAGACAGAAAGACTCTGACCATTCTACCACCTGTCTCTTCTCAGGAGTTAAATCTGTCCTACCAGGACTTGGGTGATCCCTTCCAGAGAGAGAATTTCTTCCGGATCCTCCGCCGGTTGATCCGTGTGGAGAAACTACAACTGGTTGACAACTCTCTCGTCAACCTGAGTTCTGTACGTCTGCCAAGGTATCAACCACACTACCCAGACTGCACCACAACTTCCTAATATGGTAAACAATTTTACTCCAATTCTACATTAACCCTCTCCAGAGATTTACACAAAATGGAGTCACCAAACATTATAGGAATATCAAATATTTAATTCAGAGTGCAAATGAATATTTAATTAGGTAAAGGATTAAGGAATCTTCAAATAATTTTTCTGATGTTCGGGATTTTTTTTTTCAACAGTGTGTATGAGGCTCCAAACATATGTAATGTTGATACAAGCAGTTGCCAAATAGCAGCCCTGCCAGCTTCTCACGGTTTTAAATGGTTTCATTTGGAAGTAAATTTAAAGATAAAAGTTCAGTACTTTGCAGTGAAGTTGGATGTGAGAGCTGTTCCTTTGGACAATACTGCTAATCTTTGTTTTGTATATGTCCTGATTTTTTTGTAACAGATCATTTCCCTAGCCACATGACGTGATTATGCAGAATTTGCAGTTTCTCCCTTTAACTCTCTTTATTCTTTCTTGTGAGACATTATTTAAAGCTTATACTATTTCTTTATCTAATCTATTTTTTCATGTAGTGTTTCTATTATTCTGTCAGAAAGGTGTCCTACTGTTTTGTTTCCAGTTAATATTTCCGTAAATGGAAACTACACCAGTTATTCAACTGGCTTTTTTACTACTTCACCCAATATAATGTTATTTTGGATGACAATAACAGCAAAAAGAAAGCTAAGCATTAGTTTTGCTTCCTTTGGGCAGGTGCAAAATGCTAAACCTGCACCGTAACCACCTGGTGTGTCTGCGTCAGCTGCCAAAGCTCCCAGCAGTGGAGCACCTTTGTCTGTCTGAGAACGCCATCGGCTCCCTGGGGGGACTGAGAGCTCTGGAGAACAGCCCGCTGCGCTCCCTAAACCTGACCCGCAACCCAGTGACCTTCACTCAAGACTACCGTGCACGGTGAGGAGATTGTAAAGGGAGAGAGTCATTTATGTTTTTTATCTACACCTTCTAATTATTCTCTCATTCTCTATGCCTATCTCTCTGCCTTCGCCGGTGCAGTGTTTTCTCCTGTTTGCCAAAGCTTGAGGTCCTGGATGGAATCCCCAAGTTGCCAGAAGACTCTCTGCCCACCAGACTGCAGTTCCCGGAAACCACCAGGATGTGCAACATTTTGTGACATTCTTCCATTGATGGATGTGTACACTGACTCATATCTCCCAGTCCTGTTTGCAGCCATTACGAAAGCAATGGCAAGGCTTCAGCAATGAATTCCACTCTTTGAAATTGCACGGAAGGTTTCATTGATCTCTTCGGAGGGAAGCCAACTGGTATTCAGTTACTTACACAAACTGTGTCACACTGTTGAAAATACTGTCAGAAACACTGCAACGGTAACGTGCCCCAGTGTCATGTAAAGTGCATTTTATATAAAACAATATATTAATTGAATTTTTTAAACTTACATTTTTTCTTTATATATGGGAACTTAGGTAATAAATAGAAAATACCGTGAAATCTTTTTGCTGTTTCTACTTCCATTTCTATTCAGATTTGAACTGAAAGTGGTGCAGGACAGAGACACATGTTGTATGGTCGTGGCATTATGACTCATCTCTACCAGCACAAAACCGCTCAGGACTTCGCTGAGCCAACACATTCACACTCCTTGGTCTGCTACAGGTCGCACCAAACGTACATAGGAGATTTTTGTTTTTAGATTGAATTGTGTTGCTGAGCAGAAATGCAATCCCCGTCAAGAAAAATGTAGCTTCTATTATACATGTAGACTTGCTTGTTCTTAATCGGAAGCTGGGTCTTCACTGTACTCTACATGTGTAATATGTGAGACGAGAAACAGGACATCCGCTTTTGAGTTTTATCAAACATTTAGTGTCCTTACTCCCCCGGATAATGGCCTCTTGTTTCCTCTGACTGACAGGGCAATAACCCTTGAGCCTCATGCAGCAGGTCACACAAACATTCACACACACATGCACACACAATACATGTACACAAAAAGTAATCCTTGGCAGCTTGCAAAGCTCTAACACTGGCGGGATTTCATTCCCACTAAAAGTGTGTATACTCTTGGTACTGTAGAGTGCTTTGGGTTAAGAGTAAAGCAGAGGTATACATACTGTAATACATAAAGTAGTGTTGCAGGGGTTACACAGAGACATTGCCCCCTTCTGTAAGCTGGAGTTGATTTATTCATACATTGCAGCAGCACATTATCCTTTAGTAATGGTTTCATCTTCAGCCTGCACCTCAAACATATAAATACACTTTGTTATCTGATATCGCATAACAAATGTATGAATACTGCCACAAAGGCGCCCAGGCGGGCACCCACGCACATACACATGTATCAAGTATGCACTGCGGCACACAAACACAAACACACAGCTCGTGCCTTGTCTTCCCTCGCAGTAATGCAGAGAAACACAATTTAAGCAGCCAATATCTCTCTAACAAGCATACAGCTAGGCACAAACTACGGTTACATGCCTCATTGGGATTCGTTTAAGTGTGGAAGATTGTTTGTGCGATTGTGTGTGTTATTTTTGTGTGTGTGTGTGTGTGTGGGGAGAGATAGAGAAAGTCTCCGGCTCATGTATGAGAGATCATTACTGAGAGACAGTGTAATGAGCTCACTGGATCCTTACGCACTGCAAACAAGATCCAGGTCAAGAGGAGAAGCCGGATGTCTCTAACTGATGGTTTCAAGATGTTATCAGTTTTCTTTGCAGCACATTGCAATGCAACTATCTCTTACAGTACGGCAGTAAAGTAGGAAAATAGGAAAGGAGTTCTAGATGATTTTCCAAAAATCGTGGGTGGAAAGAAAAGAACATCCTTTCATAGCTTGGAGCTTCAGGTTTTCAAGTAAATCTTGCACTGGTGTTAAATGGAAGGTTTGAGAAACGGTGGCAGTCGTGTGGGCATGTGTCTCAAGATAGACTCTGCCTGTAGGCAGTCGACATGTTAAGATTATTCATGCCTGGTAATTCGCCCATGAAGTGATGACTGTGAAAGCGCCAAAATGTGAGGAATGTGGAGGAGTTCTCATCTCTGCCATTGCTTGTCTCTGTAAAAGTGTGCATGTGTGCGAGTCTCCCTTTGGCCTGCTATTAGCACAGTAATGAGACACCTGTTACTCTCATACTCCTCCAGCATCCCGCAGCCGCTTTGGGGAGATCAGTGATCTCACAACAGCACAGGGATGATGACAGGGAAAATAAAGGGAGGAGGGGCAGAAGTAGAGAGAGAAGAAGACACAGCGAGAGGCAGAGAGGAGAGGAATGGAGAGAAAAGCTCAGGGATGATTGTAAATGAGAGGCAGAGCAGAAAGAGAGACGGAGGAGGAGGGATGATTTGATCGAGACTATGTGCTGGGGACAAACATTGTTCATTAGAGGTGATTGCCCCTCTCAGTCAACCCCCTCTCATTTGATTTTCATTTCATCCTGATTTGTCAGTTCATTTCCCGGTTGAGCGAGTTCACCCACTATCCTCTCACCTCTCCACTCTCCAACAGAAAGGGTAGATGCGGAACAGAGTTGGCAGGGTTTATACTTGGAAACATTTCTGGCTTGCACCGCAGACGTGAACAACTGAGCGCCCATGATATGTAAACTCAACAATGCATATTTATGATGTTATGATGTTTTCCCTTCTGCTCGGTGCAGGTTTATGATCATCTTGCCGCTGTTTGAAAATAGACTTGACAGAAGAATTACACACGGCTTAAGTCTGGTTATGAGCTTGCTGCAAGTCAAGAACACGCCTGCCTGTCCATTACATTAGTCATGTCAGGCAACAACAGCAGGGGAGCATCCAAACTACTTCCTCTGGATCCCTCCGTTTTTGTTTGTTGTGTAATAATAATATGAAAAGCAATAAAAATTCAGGTAAAAAAACAAAAACAAAATTGTAATCGAAAAGAACTGAAAGCTGAAGTACTTATCTTGAACCCTGAAAAAAATGACTAACTATAAATAATCAAACTATAAATCAAACAATAAATCAAGAGGTTTTTCAGTTCAAACGTAATGTTGAATAATTTGTAGAATTTATTCGAACAAATAATTCATTTTCTTTCATATTTCAGAACTTATTTTTACAGTTGCATGTTTTTTTTCAATTTCAGCAGCTGCATTTTCCTTTTTGATGAATCATTTTGCCCCTTTAAAATGTCAGAAAACACTTTAAAATGTAAATCAAAAATTCAGAGAGCCAAATGTGACATTTAAGTTGCTTGATCTGTCTGAAGAGCATCCGTATACTATCACGAGAGTGGGAAAAAAAAACTAAACCTGATGGGTCAAGCAATTTATCGATTATCAAAATGGTAGCCAATTAAACTTAATTAAACTCAGAAATACCTGAATTCTACATGTTAATCATGTATCATTTGGTATCCGTGATTCGGAAGTTATTCTACCACTATGAAGTCTCTGCCACCTCCAGCCAGTTCCGCAGCCGCATGCTCTGAGTGAAGTTTCGCGTTATTGTTGCAGCAGTCTTTTTCCCCACATGTAAGATGGACGGGTAAAGAGGGCCCACAATTATGAGCTCTGAGGAATTCTCTGCTACTGGAACATCCGAAAAGACAGTCAACTTAAAATTGTATCTTCATATAGGAGAAAGCGCAGAATTAGAGAACAGAGTATGAGATCCTTCAGCCTCTTTATTCCACTCACCATTCAGGTGGCAAACATGGTTTAATACAATCAAAATCCCACATTTTTTTGTACCAAATATAACTGGCAGAAAAATGTACAAATTGTCAGCATTTGTTTTACTATACATTGTACAGCAGACTAAAGATGTTGCATTAAATTGCATTAGGTCTTGTGAATTTAATTCACACCAGCAGTTGACATGAACCAGCCTCCTTTTTAAGGCTAAGCCGAAGCAATATGCAAGAGGGTCAGCACTAACTGGCGTGCTGTATCGCTCCTGTCCGATTGAAATGCTTTTCCAAATGTAAAATGAGTAAGATCCAGAAGAGGTTTCCAAGAATGGAAAGGCACATGTCAGAGTGACACTTTCAGCACGGAATGGCTTCACCAGAAATGTCTCTTTGATTGACGTTGGCAGAAATATCCGGTGAAAATGCTCTCGTCTAGCAGCTTCAAGAAGCTGGTAAAAGTCATTATGACACAAACTAGTTCAGTCGGGGGGGGATGTTGCACCTTTTTACGATTGTCAGAGTTGTTACAATGAACAATAAATAACAGAAAAGGACTCAATCGATTGGAATGCAAGATGCAAATTAAAATTTGAGCTCTATAGAGAATACAACTGTTTGCATAAAACATACATATAAAGGCCTGAACATGACATTAGAATAACATAATTTATTTTGGTTTCTTTACACAAAGAAAGCACATGATAAAATTACATTCTCTGCCTGTCTGCTGTTAAAAAAACAGAAGCAGACAGACAATCAGGCAGACGTGCGAGTAGACAGAAAAGCAAATTAATTAAAAAACAAAAACAGTATGTATCCCATTTCCGTCCTATAAATTCTGTCAATTTCCACAGTGTCGGCTGATCAGTTCCAACCCCAGTGTTTGGAAGAGCTTCCTATCTTCCAGGCATAATATCCCAGTTTTCCTAAATGGAATTCTGAATGAATGGCTGCTTTTATTCCTCTGAGAAACAAGGGAAAAAAAGACCCGATAGGCTCTTCAGGCAGCCGAAAAGGCACCGCAGCTGGTTAAAGTCTGCGTCTGTCCTACATCTCTGCCCTCCGATTGGTTCCCTTGTCTCGACCAGCCGTATCCTCCTCTACCTCCTCTTCTTCCTCTTCGTAATTCTCTTCTTCATTATTCTCTGCGTCCTTTCTGTGATCCTCCTCTGTTTTTGGTCCCTCCTGGTTTTTTACTTCATCCTGGAGCAAATCACAAGCACAAAACGGTGATTTCATGGCCATTACATACAATCTTGTGAACATCCAAGTTTACACATTTTTCCACTAAAAATTATCATTTCAGACATTTACAGGTATATATCACAATTAATCTTCACACTTGAAATGATATTATTTGTCTTCCTGTTTACCATTTAGTCTCAGGATCCTCTTTTTACGGGCCCATTTGCATTCTAAACATGTGATTTCCCACCGTTTACAGAAGTACAGACCAAATATGTAGGCAAACTAACAAAAACAGGAAAGAATATGTTCAGAGTTCCCCCATAGAAATCTGTGGTTTGTGACTGTAACAGGCCAATGAGTGTTTGCATGCATGCATGTTTTGTCTGCTTATCCATCTGCAGGACTACAACACACAGGATTGTAATTCTGTTGTAAATAAATGGGAGCAGAGACATTTGTGTAAAGGTTCAGCTGAGACACCTCAGCCAGACCAACTGTAGAGCAGTTCAAGAATGAAACTGAATGAATTGGAAGCTCCACTGAGCTCAAATTACAGAGACACACAAGTACGTTCACTCATTAGGTGACTGACAAAGTATAAAACACAAGTCAGTCAAACAAGATCATTTATATGAACTAAAACCACTGCACAAAATGTATTTGTTTAACTCTTCTAAGTCCGAAAATCTTTTGTAATATCTGGCACCATGAGACAAAAGGATTATACACATTTAATATTACACGCACAAAATTGACTATACAGTTTTCCCCCGCTAGGGATTATAAATCAATTAATCTCGCCCTCCAAGGAGGTCAGAAGTAAGGGTCAATTACAGAAAAGAAAGTAGTAGGGAGTCTTGCTCAAGGACCCCTCAGCAGGGTACAGTGCTGGTTGTCATAAGGTTCGTACATTTTGGAGATATCACTTCTTAAATGTACTCCTAAGACTCACAACCAACGCAATAAAAATACTCTGAACTCTGAACATTATATAAACAATATACTGTATTAAATTTGATAGTTTTGGAAATCATAAAATGTGTTCGAGCTTCTCCTGTCAAACAGATTTCCTCTTAGAACAAACTGAAGAATCCAAACCCAAGGTTGAAACCTGACACGCCGACACACTCACCACCCGATCCCCCTCAATTTACCAGGCCACGCACGGGCCGGGTTCAAGTTACGGGGACAAAACACAGGTATGTGCACATACTTGAGCTAACCCAGTTGAATCTCTGTACAGCTAAAATGTCACAGCAGTGAATATTTCCAGATGCGATACCAAAACATTTTACAGCCGCTTTCGGCTGTAACAGTTTCAGGGTGTTATGTTACTCAAGGGCTGGGATAGGACCTAATGAAAAGTTCCAGGGAATAAAAAATGGATTCCAAAGTTATACTGTAGAAATGGGCATTAATAATTATTGGCTACACAGCTGAATTTGAATCTGTGGAGGTACTTTAGGATGCAGTTCCTCTAATAGCCACTAGATGCTGGGTCCAAGAAAACTGACTATAGAGAAGTGTAAGAAAAAAAAAAACAACTAACTTCTCCTTTGAAATATTAAGTAAATATGTTTTTTAACACCATGCTAAAACTGCACACTGCTAATTATGTACGTAGGAGCACACAGCAAAGCCTGGGATTTCACCCGAGTCACTGTGGTGGTGGGTGAGTGCATTTCCTAGGCACCACCTGGGCAAAATGCAGTAGTCAAGAAATGTGAATGATTGGAAGAAAAGCTAGAGACCCGCTGAGTGGTTCCCCGCAGAAGAAGCTACCTGTTCTATGTTCTCGTTATATGGATCCTCTCCATCCTCCTCCACCTCCTCCTCTCTCTTCTGCCCACCAGCAATGTCCTCCTGGATCTTTAGAACAGCAATAACAACAGAAAGGAGTTCACTGGTTGTCTGATTTTAGGAATAAAAAATAAAACTAGAAGATCCCCGAGTGGATTGAAACAATGTGGGACATACTATACATATTTGTGTAGTGTTTGGTGATAAATCTGCCTTTCCTGGATATCATTTCCTCCCCCTCACATCTTTTGCTTCTTCTTTCAGTATGTAAAAGGTGCGTTTGAGCATGTGTCTTACAGACCTCGTCCTCTAGTCCCTCCTGGTACTGGTCGTCCATCGCGTCTTCCTGTTGATCTGGGTTTCCAGCCATCTGAACACACACAGACACAGACACAGACACACACACACACACACACACACACACACACACACACACACACACACACACACACACACACACACACACACACACACACACACACACACACACACACACAAATCGCACAGAAGTTCAAACACTCCCTCCAGATAAATGCTGAACTCCTCATTAAACTGATCCTGAGGGTTTTATCCTTTCTTTCTCTTTATACTGCTCTATCATCCTTCCCTGACCCCATCCTCACCACCAGTTCCTCCTCCACAGCGGGTTGTTCGGGGCCGGGGTGTGCGTCTCTGTGCTGGACTGGCGCTGCCGGCTCGTCTTCCTCTTCTACCACCTCCTCTTCCTCTTCTGCAACCCTGTGCTGCGGCCGCTCATCCTCAGCCTCCTCAAACTCATCCTCTCCCTGGTTGTTGGGGTCGTCCTCGGGGTCCAGCTCACCGTCTACAGCGCCCTATACATGAAGAGATTGTAGTGAAATAACACAGGAAGAGAGGAGAGTAAGGAAGAGATACACCACTAATGGTAAAAGTGGGTTGATATTTGCAAGTGTTTGAAATATAAGCTGCACTAACATTAGAATAAGAGCAAGAGATAAAACTGTAATGTTAATGATTAACAACTGAATATGTTTGGCAGATTAAAACTGATTGTGACAGTTAGTGTACTCTAACCTCACTGGTATTCAGAAGAATTAATAAATCCCTGCTTTGACTGACAAGTGGAAGATAGATAGAGGGAAGATGAGTATGGCAGTGTGAGACAGTGAGCACGGAGGATGAAAGAATCGATTTCTGGATTGATGGCTCAATGAATGGATGATGACACATGATACACTGGTGGGAATGTTAACGATAAATAGATGGAGTGAGCAGGATGGAGAGATGGATGGATGGACAGTCACCTGTTGATGTGGTGGTACTCTGTGATCTGCTTCTTCTCTCTCCTCCTCCTCATGTAGCTTATGAGCATCTCTTTCTGTTCTCACACACACACACACACACACACACACACACACACACACACACACACACACACACACACACACACACACACACACACACACACGCACACACGCACACACTTAGCATGAGCCTACTTCCACTCTGAGCTCTTCTCATGTCATGAGACACTGAGAAACATTATTTCAGAGAATATTTTACGCTGTACTGTTCATATGATGTAATGATAAACATTCTTAAGTATCTGACTGCTGAGGATTTATTTATTTATTTATTTTACAGGTAATCTTTCTATCTCACCTTCTTCATCTTCAGTGTGACCATCCTCCTCTCCTTGAACCATATCATTGTCCATGTTCTCATACTCTGTCTTCTTCCTAATACCAACAATGACAGTACAAGGTAATCAGAAGGGTACAGGCTCTGTAAGCCACATCAAAAAAGATGTATTAATGTTGAAAAACAAGCATGCAAACTACAGTTTTAAAAATTTACTGCTTGCCACATTGCAGTTTTTGTTCAGTAGTCTTCTTTGGAGCTCTCGGTACATATCTAGCTGTATCGCTGTAAGATACTTTACATCTTTGTGTAGTAGAACTGCTCCAGTTTGCACATCTGTACGTACAGATCCATAAAATTTTACCTTTCTCAGAGCCTTTGGCTTTGTCCAAATTTAATCAGGGCATCATCATGAGACTAATTGGTTTGGTGAGTGGAAAACCTCTCAGTCGATTCTTGTTTCCAGTTTGTGGGAAGGAGATTTTAATTGCTAGGGTTAATCAAGGCAATGGAAGTCTCATTAAGCGTTTCCTCTGACATTCCTTTAGAAACATGATTAAAAAATGGCCGACAGCTGTGTTTTACCAAGTTTCTAATTCTCTCGCTCCATTTGCCTTTTGAGCTAATGCAGCAACAAGACTAAAGAGGAAACACCAGGTTTGGGTCAGTTCATTTCACTTTCTTCTTGTCAGTTTAATACTTGCCTTAAAAGGCTTGAGAAATTAAATTGAAATTTACAAATTTTTCAGTCATTTGAACAGGACATATTAAACTGCATTGGCCTCTTTTGTATTAGTATAGCAACAGAAATCTTAGAGTCTGACAACCTCAAAGATACCTCTGAGTTTAAATCAGGAAATATATTATAGTAATTTGGACGAACTCCCTGTGCGCCTGATTTTAAGTGATTCCAACTGATTTTAAATCTGACCTTTTGTGCTCCTCTCTCAGCAGCTGCTCCCGTCTGTCGGCCTCCCTGTGATGCAGCTCCTCTCTCTCCTGCTCCTCCTTCAGCCTCTGCTCCCTCTCCTTCAGCACCCTTTCCCTCTGCGCCTGCAGGGCCTCCTGTCGCATCTGGATCTGCCTGCGCTCCTCGGCCCTCTGAGCCTCCAGGCGCTGCTGCTCCTGCTGCTGCTCGTAGGCCGACTTCACACGCTCCACCTGGGCGTGTGCCTCGTGCTGCTGTGGGGTGTCCCGATGCAACTCTGCATGGGGTTCCTTTGAGATGACAAATGAATTCAAAAGATTCAAAAAAGTAGAGCCAATCGGATACACAGATTTACTGTTTTTTGAGAGACAAATAAGGGATATAGGATATCCTTTTATCTTGGTAAAGTTTAATAGATAAAAATGACAGCATAAAACAATGAGAACAACACCTAATGAGCAAGCTGCCAGTAATCAAAGGAGTAAGCACCGGGCAAATGCTGTAATTTATTCTGGTTCCTCTGGGATTAAAGCTAAATGATTAGCAGTTCAATCTGTCTGATATGACAAGGCCACACATGACTAACTCATGATTATAAGGTTTATTATGTTAAGTTTTAAATGACATAACAGTCACTCTAAACTAGTAATAGTCAAATGAGATACAGGAAACCTAAATCAACCCTGTTTACATAAGACTGAGTAGTCTCAACCAGTTCTGACCAGTTGTGGCTGACGTCTCTGTCGGTCCAGTGCGTTCTCATCTGGCTGTCCCTGTTCCTCCTCCTCCTCCTCCTCCTGCTGCTGCTCATCCTGTGGTTGGTCCGGGTCCTCCTCAAACCTCTGAGGCTGTCCTGCTTGAGCCATCTCCTCCTCCGCCAGCTCCCTCCTCCTCTCCGCCTCTCCCTCTCCATCCTCCTCCTCTTTCTCTGACAAGGTGTGCTGGGATACGGTTGAGTGGGACTTGATCTTGGACTGGGCATGCACCTCCTGTACTTGGTGGTCAAACTGAGACGAAATCAAGACGCAAAATAATTAGAACTGTGCATTTTCATATGTGCTGTCTGCCTTTTGTCTTGATCGTAAAGTGATCCAAAAGAATCCCACATTACCCTGGACTCATTGTCCTGCTGAGCCTGGTGATCTTCATGGGCTGGCTCATCTTTATGTGGCCGTTCGAGTATCGCAGCCTGGTGGGCCTCACGGACATGGGATTCGGGGGCTATGGCGGCAGCTGCTTGCGGCTGCTGGGGAGCAGGGTTTTGCTCGGGCTGTCTCACGTTGGGAACCCTGTTCAGGGACTCCTTCAGCTCCTTGTATTCATCTACCTGCACCTAAAGGGAACAACATGTACAGCTATAAGAGGGCTAAGACAGAAAATCCTGGGTGAATCGTGTAATGCAGTTGGATTCTAAGTATTCCAAAAAATAATTGATAATGGGCTTATGTTGTAAGTAATGGCTTTATTACTTGTCTATAATCATTCACTGATATTCTATAGATCAGTCATAACCCATTAATAGGAACAACTGTTGCCTTTTGCTGATGACCAATTAGAAAGTGGGAAACTAATTTTCACAACTTGGCAACCCAAAAGTTTTTATTAAAAGCTTATAACTGATTTAAAACACATCAGTAAGGGATTTATTTGTCATTAATAAAGCAATTAACTGCAGTTTATAAAAACTGACTTCTTTAAATGGTATCCGAAATTCTCTACCGTGTGCACCTCAAGGAGGAAAAAATCCCAGACTTGGAACAGATAGGGCTGGGTATCATTCTGAATATTTTCAATATTTGAGCCAATATGATGCCTGATTACATAACAATTCTTTTCCCGATTTTTTATTTTAAAAAATATGTTACAAAACTTTTTTTTAATTAAAAAAAGGACAAACTTCTTAAAGGTTAAATTTGATCTAAACCAAACAGGTGCATAAGAACAGTTGAAATCTCTAAAAACTAGGATTTAAACTAGCAAATATCTGATGGACAAGACTATGAGTCTGACCAGACAATGGAAGGATGCCAACTTTCAGCACCTGACAGTTTTGTCTGTGCTACAGACACATTTTGGTCAGTTAAAAGAGAGAACTACGCCCCTCCAAAAAACTTTTAACCAGGTGCTGGACATTTTGGTCGGTACTGGAAAAGTTGTGATGTTTGAGACCCAGCCCTAAATATTATAGATTAATTTTATATATATATATATATAATTATAGATTATATAATAGATTAAAATACTGTATGTTTTTAAGAGAGAAAAATTTCAACTTCATTCATCTGGCATCTCAATACTGTCTTAACACCACCATTACCTGCACTATAAAGACACAACAACACAGTCATTACACAAAAACAAACTCTCTGGCCACAACTTCACCTGAGGTGATACAGACATTTCTTTTCTAACCTACCATCCAGTCCAATATACCAACAAATGACACGACAATTCTTTTATAAAGTACATACACACGTACTTCGTAACGAGGCCAGAGGGTTAAATTCTAGAAATTCTTTTTAAATTCCTCCTCTCTCTCTTTCTTTCGCTTCAGTCCCTCCATTATATCTTTCTGGCTGATTGGTTGCAACATGCTTTAGATGTACTGCTCTGACAGCCCTGACTAAACCAAACTCCCTGGAGTGAAGCAAAGAGTTTAGTGTGCTTGTGTGTGTGTGTGTGCGTGCGTGTGCGTGTGTCCGTCCAACTAGAAATACTGATGAAAAACAGGACAGGCTTTAAAACAAATTAACAAATGCAGACAGACAGAGAGAAAGAGAGAGCGGAAAAGAGAGGAGAGTGAGTGACTATCCATAAATGCAGACGGAAAGGAGGAGAGCATTTCAAACAAATCAGCAGAGTACTGTATATTAAGTGAACCATTTAGGAATCTCAAAGATCACTTCCAAGGAGAAACAGCAACATCTGATCTAATTACCCAAAAAAACAAGCAACACATCGTGCATGTTTTTTTCTTTTTTTCTGCTTTACTGAGAAGGTTAAAGTAAAGGTCAGTAGGGCTGAGAGGAATGCAGAGCAGAGGAGAGGATGTTTTAGTTTCTCTGGGGACATGCGGAACTTACTCTTCAGTTTTCCTGTATGACCTCCTTTTTCATCAGCTCATTAATTGCTCATTAGTTTTAATAAATAAAGGTGGGTTCACTCATATAAGTGACACATTCTGTGCAACAGTAACAGACCCTACCTTATCACTGAAACATTTTGCTCCATTTACACTGTCCTTGACTCTGTAGCTTCTCTGCTAACATGCTAAAAAGACAACGTTATACTTGATGACAAAATGAAACACAAATCTCTTATCTCTCAATGCAACTAAATGTAAAATCTGTCCTCTGTGAAGCAATCAATCAGCCGTTGTATTCACTGACATCAGTGAACAATGAGACTGCTTCTCCATGCACCCTCCTACCTGAGCTGCAGCCAGCGCACTCTTGTGGTCCTGTAGTGTCAGTGCCAGCTGGTCATGGGCTGCCTTCAGGTCCTGATGCTGAAGCTGAAAACACAAGTGCAACCACAGAACAGGAATGAGCCATCTATTTTTATGTTAGGCTTGCATTTGATCTTTTATTTAAAATAGGATTTCAGATAAAACAACACATATTTTTCACCCAATTTTGCTGGCACTATTTCACTATTTTTGACTCACTGACAAAACTCTATTTCTTCAATATCAAATAACAGATAGCGTAAATTTTATGGTTATATTTTTTTGGAAAATAAAATTTAAAAAAAAGACTAAAAAGTTGAAAAGAATATGTCTCATGTTCTCACCTGGGCATCCTGTAGCTGTATATGAATGTCATGGTGGGCTTTCCTCAGCTGTTTATTTTCCTCTCTCAGGTTATATACATTCTCTGCAGTTAAAAACAGCAAACACATTAACAGAAAGCATGTGACTTTTTACTAGATCTGAAAGTCTGCACATAAAACACTTGCAGTATTTAATAAAGTCAGAAGATGGAGACAAAGTAAGTCTTTAATGATGACAGCCCTACAGAAAGCTACAAAAATCTGTACCTTTCAGTTGGGAGACTTCCCCCTCTTTGGTTTGCTGCAGCTTCTCATATCGCTCTCTGTGTTCGTCCAGCAACCGGCTGTGGTCCTCACCCTGCACTTGGTGCTGGTCCTGCAGCTCGTAATACTGCTTCTTCAGGTCCTCATGCTGGTTCTGACAGAGAGGAAAAAAAAACTAGTCATCACATGGCCTTTGTTTTGTTTTTCTCATTTTAATAAATCAATGAATCATCAGTCACCAATGAAAAACTAACTGTCCCGCACCCATGCATAAACTTTACACCAAAAAGAGGAAGGATGTAGTGTGGCGAGGTCTGCAAGTGTGTGTTGAAATGAACGACAGGAAGAAATAAGGTTAAATACGAGGATGTCTGTGTTAATGATAAGAATACAGAATCCTGCATGGTAAGCGCAAGTGTGTCTCGGGATTAATTTCATCCATACCTTTAACATCTGATGTTGCACTTGTAAAGAGTTGAATCTGCTGCTGGAGTCTTGCTGTTTCAGCATAAAAACAAAAGGTTACAAAACTCAAGTGACTTTGTTGTGCGGGCTTACTGTTACTGTAACAACAGATGCTTGTAAAGAGATTAATTCAAGCTGGTAGTGTAAGTCACCGCAGTTGTGGACACTTGATAAGGAACAGCTCAAACAATCTGTAAAACTGAGTTTAAAGATAAATTTTAATAGAAGAAATGGTAATTATGTGAAAAAACATACCTTCTCCTTGTTCAGTGACTGTTGTGCTTCGAGTTTGTAAACCAGATAATCTAGAAATCAGAACAGATTTTTTTAACAAGATAAATTTAGTTAATTAGTTAAAGTTAATTTTTACCAATGTAGTGGAAAATTATGTTGCAGGGGGTGTTGTTAAAATGTTCAAGGTGGTTAAAAACTCAGTAATATTTAACATAAAACTTGTCAAATACAATTCATTTACACTTTACATTTATTTAGCAAATAAACAAAAATAAGAATGTAATACTTATTGGGATCTAATATTCATTTCACCACCACGATATGCAGTCTCAGTGTGAGATATGAATTTCCCAAAGCTCCCTTGAATGGAGACATACCTCAACAGTCAGAGTTGAGTGTAGATGTTGCTTTTCTCACCTTCTTTGGCCTTTTTGTGCTCCAACCTCTCCTTCTGCAGAGACTTCTCCAACCTAGAGCGATGCTCATACACAACTAAACATGTGAAACACAGATGGAGGGAAAGATAGGGGGGATAAACAGAGGGAGGGAGGTAGGCAGAGAGAGAAAACACAGGGGTTTGGTGAGAAGTTTGACCTCTGTTTGGGCCAGGTGGAAGGTAAACTAAACAACAAGAGAGCGGTAATACAAATATATACATTCACAAAATCATAAACATTCATTTTAGAGAGGCAGACAGAGAGAGAGGATATGCACATTATGGTTGATGTAAGAGCCAGGAGTGATATTTATTCAATCACACTGAGATGTCGGGACATGATAGCTCCTCAATCAACAGAAAGCTGCGGTATTCCTCACAAGTCTGGTGGTCTAGGGGTATTTACAATTGTGCTTATGTGCCTGGTGGGTGGTGTTGAAGAGGTTTAGAAAGTATGATTCATTAAGACAATTTTTGTCTTAATGCTGACAAGTTGAGTTTAAGGTAAATTAACATAATTCTCGGTAAAAATGAGTCCTTAATGCTCCTTCATAACCCCAAATCTCTTGTATATCTCTTTATTTTAACGGAAATCCTGCTTTATCTTAGACTCGCTTGAAATCTCTCCAGCTGTTCTCCCCAAACTCCCCACACTCTGTCTCAACAGATTCCCTGTTTTTTCCCTTCCATTTTTTCACCTTCATCAGATTCAAGATTAAATCAAATGTAACGGAATTTATCCCTGTGGGGAATTAGGTTCACCCCAGCAGCAGACTACAGGATGGAGATGAGGCCGACACAACATAGTTACACACACAAACGATGGAACAAATGAAGAAGTAATGGCAGGTTTGCAAGCTGCAGGTCCTTTTTGCCCTTCTTTCCTAACTTGCTCCATTCACCTGCGCTGCCTTTTTTCTTTCAGATAAAGCTTCACTGATAAGTGCTCTACTGAGTTTTCTAGGAAACTCCTGAGGCTTCGAGGCAGACCCCGGAGCCTAATTAATTTATAAAAACACACCTTTTGTGTTTGTGGGTATTCTGGCAGAAGGGAGATTCAAGTAAGTAACGACCACAAAAAATGAAATAAAAGAACATTGACGGAGATGAAAGGAGATGATGGGACAGCATTTAAACTCATAATTGAATTTAATGGCTTAAAAGCGAATATACATATTACTTATTCTAAATATAAATAAACATTTAAACACACTTTTCCTGATTCAGATGCAAATTCAGTTTTCGTCTCTCATATTGAGCTTTCATTCCCCAGATTTTAACTGGAGGCTACTCATCTCTTCTGACACTGTATTTTAGCAGACATTCACCTGTCTGTACCCGGTCTGCAAAGGCTCTATTGTGATTGTGCATTTGTGACCAACAGTGACGTTTTAAAACCATTTCTGTTCTTCATGTGCATGTACTGTCATGCAGAGTTGTTGCAGAATACTCAAGACTTTCAGTTCAATTAATTTATCTACACTTATATCAATTACCTCCTTCAGGACTTACGAATAAACATATCAAGTAGATAATAGTGCAATTTTACTGGTATAGTATTACTGTATTGGATCTCCAAATACTTTCTAGTGGTAACAGATTTGTAACCTACATATCAGGTATTTAATCTCCTTCCTGAAAGTTATGCTAGTTATATTGTATAGTTATAGTAGCATACTTTATATATTCAAAATTGTAGTAATTTTAAGTAATTTTAACATTCAAACAGAAATTTGTCAACCATAATGAACACAACAAAGTATTCACACAGCATTTTCTGAGTAGACAGAATACATTTTTAGGGCCACATGGTTTACGAGTCAAGTGTCATTCAACTCTTGTTTTTTTTTTGTTTTTTTTTTTAAATATCTTATGTGAAGCATTTTGTAACTTTTTCTTGATAAGTGCCAAGTAATGACAACAGTAACTCCCATCAACACTTTGGTGAGAAAGATACTTTGTAAAAAACTTGTTCCGTGACTACTAGGTCATCGCTTCTTCAAGTTTCTTACATTTTCTCGCTCCTGCCTGAGGGGGGGCTGGGCAGTCAAACTGATGATGTGGCTATTCTTCCTTTTTAAGAGCTAGCTCAACAGATTCCAGGATAAACTGTTAGCTATACAGAACAATCTTGTAATCATTTCATGACCACAATAAAACTGAGAAAGAGAAGGGTAAGAGAGTGTAGGAGAGAGAAGCAGACGTAGGCACAGAGAATTAGCAAAAAAAAAGAAAAAAGAAAAAAAAGAAATGAAGAGTGAAACAGAGGAAAGCTCACAGCAGTGAGGCAGGCACAAATAGAACAAAGATAAATATATAAACCAGGAAAGACTGAATGGAAAGTGACAGACTCGGAAACACAAAAACCACAATGAGGGGGTGAGACACAGACTTGGTATTAAGGTGCAATAAAGTAACTAATGGGTAGCCAAGCTAATACAGGACAGACATTAAATTCAAACTCATGAAATAGCTTGGTGGTTATTTAATGGAACCCTTTCAGCCTTTAATAATGTGGAAAATGTCCCTCATTTGGTATAAAAGAAATTAGCTCTGTTCAACAGTGACACTTTTCTAATAAGAGATTTTGTTAAATAAACGACGACGCCACAGGTCTGTTAACTTGATCTGAACTTCACAGACAAACTGCCCTATCTGGTGGCACTGTTTTTTTCTCCAAAGACACCGCCGCTGTCACTAATATTTGCCATTGTCTGCACCCTGGTGTTGCTGTAAATGGGTATTTCAAATGTACAGCACTTTGTGGCATTGAGTGAACATGTATGTGCTTTTATGCCAATTTCTGCTCCTTTGTATATAGAAAGTTACCCCTTTTTCAGTGCTTTCTTACATCTGTAGTTTTCAACATCTAATGCTATTAACATGCAGTTTATATCGCCATACTTGCTGTTTTTGCAAACTGTGCTGAGTGGGAAATAAAAGTAATTTCACTGAATTAATGCAACTGGTTGTACCAGTTTTTTACTTGTCAAACACTGGAAAATACTATGTTTACCTTGAACTTTGTGACTATCAATTATTACCCACTATAATCACTAAGCCATCAGTGTTCACTGCTGTGATCAGTGCTTCATGTTGATTCTCTTCTGCAAGACTGTGTTATGTTCATAACTTCATGTCATAAGACCGTCTCAGAAGTAACAAATGAGGTTTAATGCCTGTAAAACTGGCTGAAATCCAAAAAACTCCAAAAAACGGTCTTTCCAAATTCTTTCTTTTCTCTGAGCTTAATCAGATGGACGTTAGGTTACATGAGATTAGGGAGGTTTTATTCTGCTTGTTGGAGGCTCTGTACCTTCTCAGATGTGCCAAAGATGAGGCCATGTTGCTCTCAGCTAACGCCACAGCACACACACCCTCTCTCTAGGGGACAACATAGACAAGTTGGGCGACAGCTACAAAAAAGCTACAGGCTAAAAAACACGATGTAATTTGAATGTGCTTCTGAATAATTTAAGCCCATTAATACTGCCACTAGGCAGTGAATTTTTTCATAATATGTTTCATTTAGAAACTCACTTTGCTCCACATAAACATGACAAGGTCAAAGATTAAACGAGAAGAATAAATGAATTGAAAATTTAGTTGAAATATTAAAATACATATCTTTTACTTCGTCTCTCCTTTAATTTGCTTTACAAAGCATTCCAATGTGAAAAAAATTACAAACAACAAAATGAGAAATTACATTAGAGTCAACTTCTTCAACCCAGATCAAAATAACATACGAACAAAACTACAAATATTCAGATGCAAAGATTGGTACCGCCATTTGCTGGTGTTTCAGGATCTACTGTTCCCACAAATGAAAGCTTCTAAGTACACACCAACACACTTATTCATTTTACATCTGCCCTCATGTAAGTCAAACTTCAATGAGCATGGGAGTAAACATTTATTGTTTGAGGCTTTTTTCCCTCAGACCAATGAAACATTTCCCTAACACTGTGGTTAAAGTGCACTGGCAGAGTGAGAACAAGGGACTTCTCTATGGCATGACCTTTACTTGCCTACTGGTTTAGATGTGGAGAAAATTGGACCGGTTAGAGTAAAATGGTTGTGTGGACTGTGACTGCTATCAATCACACTGGGAAATGGGCTCCAGGATTGTGTTTGTGTGTTTGTGTGTTCGTGTGTGTGTGTGTGTGTGTGTGTGTGTGTGTGTGTGTGTGTGTGTGTGTGTACCACTGAGCACACACACAGGAAACCAGTTCAATTTAGAGGGGAGTGAGATTCAGTACCGATAATAACTTATTCCAATAATGCAGAGGGTTGGTTCATGGTTCATGTATGCTGCATCTATTTTGAACACCTGAAACATGTACAATGTATTGTTTAGTGTTGTCAACAGGTAATCTGACTCAATCCTCTCTACATCTAGGTTATGCCCTGCACTGGGCCAGAACTTTGAAAACTTGTAAGAACACATGAGCCGATCTGGGATCAATTATTAGGTCACAAAAATATAATACGTATATAAATTTCCACGAGAAATTCCAATTACAAGACAATTTTTTTGTGAGTTTACTTCACAGCTTTCCTTACACTACAGCTCAAGCTCTACTACTATATGCGCATATCAAAGTCAAAATTTTTGAGTTTCTCGTTGTAATCACAGTTCATTTCAGTCACTTCATTTTTATCTATCCCTCAGAGGAGCAGACAGGGCAAACTTGCACAAAGCTTCCACTGAAACATATCAAATGTCCTCCTCCGATGGCAGCTTTCCTTCTACCTCCTACTGGTAAACATAGGTCACACAGGTATCTTTACACCCAGTAATTACACATTTAAACATGTGTAAACGAGACAAAAAAAAGGTGGTCTAGGTGGTGCTGAGTCTCTCTTACTGAAATTGTAACTCAGTTAATCTGAGAAACCTCAGACAGGTGGGAACCCGGCAAAAAACTCACCTCCTAAATGCCCAAAATAATGGACTTCAAGATGAAGGTTGAAGGACAGACAGATTTGGACATTTGAGACCCCAAAACAAATCGTATGAAGGTTCTGTATGTCAATACCAGTCGCACTGAACCCCCTCATCTAACAAAATCACAGAAATAAAATTTTGAAATTAAAGACTAGATTTTACCTATAGTAATGTAATATTCACATAAAATGCAGGTTTATATTCTTTATGTACACAGCAGTGTGTTGTGTTGTTGATTTGTTTTGTTTTCAGGTCATGCTTTACATTTTTATTGTTCATTTCTTGTTTGGAAGGAACTTTGCATGACAAAATCTGACCTTTTCATTTTTATCAGGAAATACAGAAACCCAAATCAATTCCAATACTTCTGTTAAATCCAGGAAGAAATTGGATCTCGAACTCAAACAACAAAAGTATTTACTTCCTTTTAACCCATTGGCAAAAAAAACTATAACATCGGTTGAGACGAGAGTGTTGATTACGAAAAACAGCAGGCAACAACAGTGTTGGTGATGTAAAAAAATATTACAACATTCAAATAGAGATGGCTGTAATTATTCCGTTTGATTAATGTTTTGCAAATGGCATAGAAACACTGATGTGTTTGTGAGTGTGTGAGGGAGTGAATGGGTTTTAAATCACAGGGACACATTTGTCAGAGCTCAGGAATAACCACAAAGTGCCAGTTGATGCTTTTAAATGACCCACAACTGCCAGGCCTGGGGTTACAGTGGGCAACAGTGAATCAATATGGTTGGATTGCAACCCCCCAAGCTATGGCCCACCTCTAAATATAGGGCAGGAAAAACAACAATCAACAGTCAGCGGTGGAGCTCGAGTGGCCTGGACCTTTTGATTGGCTGAATGATCCATCACTTCACAATGAGAGTATGGGTGTGGTTCACAATTTGAGCGACCCAAATGAAGTTACGCAATATCACTTTCCGTGTCAAATTATACTGCCATGCTCTCTGTTTCTGTATATATCAGATACACTGCATCTTTTGAAAATGAAATAGAAGCTATTTGTATAATGTCGACCTGAAACTGACTAAAAGACGCTGCTTAGCTACTTTTTTCCAAGAGACTGATAGAGAGGATCCTGGTGTAATGGAGGAAACTCTCACATTTCTTATATAAGCCTTCCACTTGGAAACCCACTGCTATGCAAATTTGTCACAGAATGCTTCACATGACCACGAAACAAAGGTCTTAATCCATGTGCATGGATACATGTTTACATACATCTGAGGTGTAAAAAGCTTAAGGACAACACTATGGTAGGTATACTGGACCAAGCTGTGGACTGCAGGTTAGGTGGATCAAAGGTTGCATTAAATGATCAGATCCAGAGTCTGGGCTAAAACCCTGACACACTCTTTGATTCCCGGATGTGGGCACAAACTTTGAATATATGAAGCCATGTAGGGGCGGGCTCTGTCTCTGCATAATGGCATGACACACAACCTCACATCCTGTCTGCACAACAGTGTGTTTAGGCTTCTTTATAGGGATGGAGTAAATCAGGGGGTTACTGTAGGACAAGACTGTTTAATCTTTTGTAGAGGTGGGGTGTGTTAGAAGTTCCTCTAGTTAGGTTTTTAATTGGAACATTCTGCTAGTAATACAGGGGAACATAGTGTAGGTCTACTAATGTGAGTGTGCGCGTCACTATTCTCAACAAATGGCAATGAAGCAAACAGATTAGTCAATA
Source organism: Xiphias gladius (assembly GCF_016859285.1). Taxonomy (NCBI): domain Eukaryota; kingdom Metazoa; phylum Chordata; class Actinopteri; order Istiophoriformes; family Xiphiidae; genus Xiphias; species Xiphias gladius. The sequence continues at coordinate 10,054,326 of NC_053406.1, read as the reverse complement.
TCTATGGATTTTTCGAGCATTAATGTTGTGGTTTTTACTGGTAGCTATTGTGTTCTTGGCTGTTGCTAAAAAATTGGTGAGTCTTTACGACCACATCACATTTTGAAGTGCAACCACAGACACTTTAAAGGGAAAATCTGTAATCTAACTTCAAAGAAGTTGGGTGACCCATGATCAGAATTTAAATTCAAAATTTAAATAAAAGGGACTGGAACATTAGCGCCAAATTTTAACATGTCTATTATAAATAAATGACTTACTGTTAGCTAATAATGTTTTTTGATGCAGTAATAGGGTTGAATGCTCATTTTCATATGTAGCTCAAATTATTAAATTGAAAGGTGTTTGAATGAGGTGTCTACGTTGTAAACAAGTTCTATACTGTCCTCTGTAACAACACAGCCACTATCAACGTAGAACAAAGCTCTTAGCTGTTAACAGGTAGGCTTAAAAGACTATGATATGGCAAGATTAAAATGAAAAATGTTGCAAACAATACCGTCTTCAGTAGGGTAATGGCAGTATGTTGGACCACTCACATTATCAGGGTGGTGCAGCACCCAGCTGACTAACCCATTTAAAGATTTTTTTTTTTCAAAGTTAAAACTGTTTGTAACATTATGATTCTTCAGCCTGTGCTTAAAACTAGAGTGACTGTGCTCCCTTTCCCTTCTCTGTTCCCCCATCTGTGGCTGGCAGAAGCAGATGTGCTGGCTGACCTCATGACTTTAAAGTATACTAATCGGTATACTGTTGAAGTGAGCCTGGGGACACAGAGACTACAAGCAGGTGTGTGTGTGTGTGTGTGTGTGTCACAGCCTCCAGTCCGCAGTATAGCACACTTAGGAGGACTGTGGGGTCTAATCTCCCTCCTTACAGTAGAACCATACAGAAGGCAGACCTGTCCCACCAAACGAAGTATCTGTTGAACTTTAAAGCCCAATCTGCTCGACCCTTAACCTGGTTTACCACAAGATTAGAAAGCCACCTAAGGTCAAAGGTCATAGGCAAGTAAATCAACGACTGGCTACAGTATAGCTACAGTCCAGTTAGGTCTGAGAGACTGCTTAAATGGACTAAGGCTTTGTGGATCTATTCCAGCGTTTGACACACACACAAATAAGCATTTACTCCGATACAGTTCAGACTTTCAAGACAAAAGAAAACATTAAACATTTACGATTTAAGAAGCTAAGTGTGCTAACTGGACGCCGAACAGATCTATGGTTCGTAAGGAATTGAATTAACTCCTCAGGTTTATTGTGAGAGGGGTAGGCTTTGACAGCTCCCACAACAACACTAAAATTGCAGTTTTATTAGTAGAGTCTGGCGTGACATTCGTTAGATTCAAAAGAACCCAGCTCTCAACCCCAATCACCGGCGTGGAGACTGAACAACTGTCAATCGCATCACCGTCACTGTGTTTACCTTGGAGCTGTGCCGAGAGGGACTCCTGGTGTTGTTGGTACTTGAGTGCCATCGCCTCCGTCCTCTTGAGTTGTTTGTGCATCTCAAACGATATCATTCCCCCGTACATCATCCCGCAGACCACCGTGAGCAGCAGGAGACACTGGAAGATCCTCCGCTGCCTCCGGGAGCACACCCCGTTTCCCATGTTGACCCGCACCCCTCCCCGCCGTCTGCGCGAGAAAGCCCCGTCTCTGCTGCTGGAAACTTCCGACACAACTTTTTTTTTTTTTTTTTTTTTTACCTCCCGGCGAAGACTGAAGAAGCCCCCCCCACCCCTCTCCCCTCACTCCCGTCACTCCCCGAGCATTTCCACGCAGAAAAATACGGGCTAGGCGCTAATATTGGCTTCTGTGTACATTATTTTAGCATAGCCGCATCCACTCACGGTTCTCCCCAGTAACTTCAAAGTAGCCGCTAAGATTTTTTTGCCTGACTTCACGTCAAACTCTATGGAGTTTGGCTCTGCGCTGCTCGAACGCAGGACAAACCGAGGCTGGCGACTCGCGTACGCGTCCTTCTTTGCCCCTAGCGGGCTCTCTCTTTTCCGACGCGATTCAAAGGAGAGTATGGAAAAAGTAAGACCTCAAGTCCCCGACGAGGCCTCCGCAGAACCTTTAACTTTAGTTACGTGTCAGCCCAGCAGCTGCCTGCTGCCATCCAACTGCAACTCTAGGGGAAGGAAGTCCCGCCTACCAACAACCACAAAATTCCCTGCTCCCGCCCTCAGAGGAGTGCATTTTATCAATTGGTCGCCAGTGAGCTCCATCAAAAAGTGGCTAGGAATGTGAGGGAAGAGAGTTTGGTGACTTGTAGTTTTCCCATGACAGAGACCTGTCGCAATCCTGTGATATCGTCTCAAAATGCTGTGCAAATAATCCGTAATCAACGACACAAAATACCTACAGGAGCATTATAGACATAAATACAGTATGTCAACCAACATGGGCTTTAAGTCACACACCTGGGGCCAAAGACCAATTTACAAAAAAAAAAAATAAAAAATGGGCATGGCATTAGAAATGTACTGAAAAGTAACAGTTAGACCCAGCAAGTCATTTAATCTAAAGTTATCACTTGTTGCTTTAGAACAATTACCTATCCATTTAGCCATTAAATAACAAGTCTGGGTGCATATAAATTACAAAATCATAATTATGATAAACAAAATAAACCTAGATGTTCAGTACAGATAATTTTTTTGTGGAAAATGTAAATTAAAAAAAAAAAAAAAATCTGTCTAGCTATATACTGTATAACTTGATTATTTGTCAAACTTGCTATTTGCATGTTTGTGTGACCATGTTCTCTGTTCCTTCTCATCAAATCAACACTGACAAATATCTTAGCTGAGTGTATATTTCATTTTATTCAAGTTTTGTACAATATACATACGGTTAATGTTTGTGTTTTACATACAGTTATTATCAGAAGACATTGTCAGTAATCATATCCTGACACAAAGCTCATAATTACAAAATAACTTTCCATGTACAGTTAAATGCATCTGAAAAACATTAAACATTATGTTTAAAGAAAATAAATAAATTTTGGCAATATAGTGTCAACATTAACATAAAAACTTCAGTCTTATAAGTACTGCATGTTCTACAGTATACACTCGTAATATATGCAATAACTACATACTTTTTTGTGCTAGATTGGAAAAAGTATATCTGACTAATTTAGAAGGAATTGAGAGGGGATCAGAGTATAAATCATGCAATATAAAAATCATTTGCAAAACCTAAATTTACTGCTGGAAAAAAATGTTAGTAAAAAAAGCCAGAACAAATCACCCAATATCATCAAAAATATAATATATAAAAAAAAAAAAAAAAAAAAAAATCAGTCATATTGCTCAGGTTATTGTCAAAATAATGACCAACATATACTTAATAACTGTTTGAAACTTTTCTGAAACATAGTAGTTTAGATGTTACCAAATAAATGGTATATTATGATTTCAATTTTTAGATTTTTAAATGCAAAACTCAGTTAATTTTGCCTTCATGTTGAGACAGACTGTTACGTTAAGCAATGTGCTCCTATTACAAGCCAGCTCATCATGCACACTGGGAGTAATAAATCGTGTCCGCACTATAATGAGGTAGAGAAAGCTGCAGATCTCTGCAAGTACAGTACTTTAATCATGTAGATAACCAAGAGTGACACCACCACATACATACTGTGTGACAAAATTTGGCACAACATTTGAGTAGCCATTAGTTTTGTTAATGATCTAAATGAATATTTGTTCCACTTGAACTGCTCATCAATAAGACAATTATTTGTTCTGTTTTGTTTTTGCTCTCCTTTGTTGTCATCTATTTGTTTTGTGTTACTCTTTAATGAAGCTATCAGGGGATAGAAGATTTTTAAAAGTAAATTTGATTTGACAAGAGCAGCTTCTCCGATTTAAACCTGATGACAGAATACAAATACGTCTTAAATGTGCAAACCAACTTTGAAGCTCGTTATTTTAACAAGGACCTCGTTAACATCCTGGTAATTTTCCTATTCCTAGATCTATCTTAATATACATTATCGATATTGTCATGTCCTTTTTAATGAATGTCAGGTAAATGAGGACGCCATTAAAAGAAAACTTCACAATATAATTTAACAGTTAATGCTACTCACACACACACATACAGAGGCAGAATATATTTGCAAAATGGAGAGGATAAAAAAAAAAGAACAAGCTTTCATAACATTCTCTCTAAAAAAAAAAAAATTAAAAAAATCAAATATATCACTTTTAATAGTTTAGAAATGTAACTTAATTTAATTTAAAAATAATTTACTTTTGAAATGGTTATACAGTGCATGTGTATTAAGACTGTGTTTAGTTTAAAAAGGCACAAACAAAGTGTTTCTCAAGGACAGCAGATAAATGCAGCATCGCAAATAGCAATGAGGCAACTGTACACCTGCAGTCACACGAACATCTCTCAGGTGGAGGCATGGCCCCTGCAGACATTTACTGTATACCCTGTCTATTTCAAGTCATGCAAACCATGAGTCTAGTGATCCAATGTTTTGCTCATGACAAATTCATTTTAGCTATAGTTAACCACCCAGTTGGAAAAGAAAACTCCATCCCAGTATAATACTGCAATCTGCTACAACAGCGTTTACCCTGTCAAAAATGTGTAAATATAACAGGCACTTTGTTCTTCCATAAAGCTTGCATTTGTGAAAAGACATCTGGCACGAGCTTCCTCCTCTGGGTGTATATGCTCCCCAGTGGCAAATAAAAATACAGTTATTCCATCCAAAACAAAGTCAAGAAATCTCAGTGGAATATTTAATCAAAAACGATTGTTCTCAAAACCAGAAAAGAGACTCAAATGATGCCAACACGCCTGCCTGAGGAGAAACTGTGAAATGTTTCTAAAGTGGTACTTAATTTCACTGAATCTCCAGTGTTAAGAAAAATGTCTTGACCCGATCTTACGTGCATCGACAGTAAACCACAGAAGAGATGATCAAGGTGTGTGTCCTTTTAACAGCAACAGACTGCAAAGATGCACTGGAATTACCTGCTGGCTCCACTGGTTCCTCGTTTTAAAAAAAGCTTCAGCAATGACTGTTTTTCTCAGTTTTTTTTCAGAGAGAACCCAAAGAACGGTTCAAAAACAAAGTGCAGACTAGCCAGTCCCTTCTTGACTAAGTAGTCCAAGTTGGTGTCCATGCTCTGTCCTATAACACTGACAGCTCCTCTTCCTCACACAGAAGAGGTTCCACCTCTGGGACACTGAGTAGCACACGGCTTTTAGCAGAGTTGTTCTTCCTGTACATGATGAACTGTGCAGTCACCTGACAAAGTTAAGGCTCATACCGAAATCCTTTCCTCAGACAACTACTGACCTATTGTCACAGATATTTTCCTCTAACCTGAAAATGAATGTATTTCTCTTTTTGTCAGTAATGTTGCTCAGTCAAGTAGTGAATTAATGGAGCTTTCTAGCCATTCCTTTGTCCAAACAATGACGTAACTACCGTCTCAGACAGACCACAAGTTAAGTCTTCTGTAAAGTACACATTGGTGGCATGCAAGCTCTTATAATTCAAAATGCCAATCAATATTTTAGTGAAAACTCTTAGGCACACCAAATTGTAATGGTAAATGAAAACACTTCATTGCCCCAAATGCCCTCCTGCCACTTCATTAAGTTGCACTGTGCCGATGCAATTAATGCAATTAAAATCTTGTGATATGTATAATAAGTTAACATCTGTACCAAGTACAGAGAACATTCAACACAGGGACAAGAACAACGTGCAAGGACACCACAAGCAATATTTATGCCTGTATATGGATCCAAGTAAAAGTTTAGGAAGTCAACATGTATTCAAGACAGCTACATGGTTGAAGGAATCACAGTGACAATTGAACCTTGTAACAGATTCAAGCTTTTGGCATGCAGGTATTATCGGAAGACATGACGGGCTCAGTACAGTTAACTCGTGGCTGGACTTGTGCTTTAAAAGGATACAAAGAAGTCAAGTATGAGGACTCCCAAGCTGCCAATGAGCCAGGCCAGATGTTTGATGATGAATGTATGTTTGGAGCCCCTCAGTGAAGGCAGGACCACAATGACACTCAACCCGTACGTCCCATTGCCCATCATGGCGAGGGCAAACAACAAGTAAGAGGTCCCCTCCGTAGACTGTCGCTGGAACTAGAATGGACAGAGGTAACAGTATTTTATCAATAGCACAAACAACAGGACATGACCTGACCTGGACTCGTGGGTATTATTCAGCTTCTCGTTGGGTATCACTTCCTCTTTACTGTAGCATTCTGCCAATACTGGAGCCTTGCCTTCTGGCGTACACACGTGAAAACCAACAGTCAGTGAAAAGGGATAAGATTGGGTACAATATGTTAACCACAAGAAAGGTTTCTCTTTCAGTAACAACAATGAATATGTTTTTGGTGTACTTGCACCACAAACAGATACAGACAACCATAACAAGATTAAGGGATAAGGCTGGTGTTGTTCTATCTCTCCATTGCTATAAACAAATCCCCTGAAAAGACAAAATTCAACAATGAATTCATTCTGCTAACAAGTACTGACAAGCACTGTAGTATCTTTGGCATGGCACAGGACATTGAAGAGAAAAGATTACACCGATTACACCGTTACAACAGTTACAACTGACAAAGGTGTCATTAAGCACAAACAGCAAGAGGCATGTGTGTTCTGTCACTGTACCTGAAAATTCACAGGCCCTAATGAGTTCATCACTTCCTACCATTATAAGTGACCAGGAAAGAGAGCATCTATCAAATATTGTGAAACCAAAGAAACATTTTAAACTTGGCTAAATAATTGAATTTTATACTCTGCTGTTGCTATTAAATTAAATCTGTCCTCAAAAGTGCCAAGTGCTGATATGTTGCTTGGCCACATGTGAATGCTCTGTAGATTACTACACAGGCTGGACCCAAGCATAACTTGGAAACCAGCGAGTGTTTTCCATAGAAATACCAAAGAAATTATAAATAATAGTACGACTAACTTGCCACTAGGAATGATATGGTGAAAATGTTTTGGGCCTTGTGAAAAAACAAAAACAAACGTGTTTAAACATGCAGGACTTTCCCCAGGGCCAATCTGACTTAAATTATTTACTATAGTCAGGGTGTGTGTGTGTATGTGTGTGTGTGTGTGTGTGTGTGTGTGTGTGTGTGTGTGTGTTTGCCGCCAGGAGTTTCTCTTGCACTGGTGTTCTACTAAGACAATCTCCTCTGGTGATTAATAGCTGCATCTGAGCCAGGATGTTTCTTCAGACACCTTGTCTCCGATGCCTGGTTCTCATTTTGACACACATACTGTACACACAAACACACAAATCCCCCTCCCTCTTCAAACACACACGTCCCCTGTTTATGACTAACTGACATATAATAAGTGCAATTTTCCATGGATCCCCTGGGATGGGAGCCTGAGAAAGCTGTCCAAAATCTCCCCATAGGATGGCACAGCTCAGACGCAAACAATGGAAACAAACTCCACATCTCAACTGAGAGAAACAAACCAACTGTCACTTACATTTTTATAGAGCTGGGGGAAACGTGAGCAGAGGTAGAAGATAGATGCCAGGTATCCACATATATAGCCAGTGATTTCCACTGATTTAGAGGTAGTTGGACTCTGGGAAAGATGAGGAGACAGAGAGAGGGAGGGAGAGATGAAAGGGTTCAAATGCTTCACCTACACAAGAAACAATACAATTACATTCTCCAGTCAAACGTGATGTAATGTGTATCCAATAATCCCTGAAAACAAAATCAGATTTACAAACACATGAATCTAACATACACATATGGATACAAACCATACCATACCAAACCATACACTACAAACAATCTACCTACCTGGGTGTCTAAGGTTGCACTATTGTCTATGATGAGCTTGGGTAAAGCCAGGAGGACTAACGTAGCAGCACCACACCACATGAAGCATAGCCACTTCAGCACAGGGCTCTCTAGAGGACAAAAACAGTATAAAGAACTGACAGTGAGGACACGCACAAAAGCAAATTCAGCTGTTTGCATTAGCTTAAAGTCCAATACATAGTGTCTGTGCCTATTCTTCTACACAAAGTGGAACACGTAAGATTTTATTTTTGCTATATCAGTGAAAAGTAGCCAACAACAAAGGCGGCAAATAACACAACTAACATATATATATGAAGAGCTGTGTGCTGTCTTTGAAAGGCTCAGCACGTCTATGTGTCATTAAGTAGTCAGGCACTTTTGGCTTTGGTGGTAACCACACGTAAGTACATAACAACTAGAAGTGTCTCTGTCATCTCTGAAGTCAGAAGGTGGCTGGTCTGCTCATACCATAGCAGCGATAATGTTTCCATTCGTGTTGTGTTTATCCCATCTATGATTTGTAGTCCCACCAATACTGGATTTTTTAACAACAATACCAATATTGATATGTGAGCTTAAAAAATCTGATAAAAACATATCAGACAATAGTCATTTCTTAATACATAAACACATGATTAAACAAGCAATCTTGATATCCTTTAAATGAATTATTTCAAAGACTACACCTTACTTATTAACATGAGGATTGGAAACGGCTTAATCTCAGGAAGATAGCTCTGTCCAGTGGCAAGGGTTACATAGTGTGTTTAATGGCAATAAAAATAAACCCATAATCACTTATTTATTTATGTTCTTGTGAATATCACTGATGCATTAGCAGCGATCCCAGGTTTTCAGGTTTTCATTTTTAAATATCCTGTGTATAGTCTATATGGCCGTATTTATATACAGCTGATTGCTGCTTTATCACTTCCTAACTTGCAAAGCTGACAGTGTCTTACAGCTGACAAGCCCTTGTTTGCACTTTTTGTTTCATGCATTTCAAATTATAGTTGCTGAGTACTTCCTTCCTCATAGTTATGCTTTTCATTCTTCTGGAGGGTCACAATATGTTTGTCTCACACAGCACAGGCATCGCTCGCCAGCTCCTTTACTCAAGATTAGAGGTCATGTTAGGGCTTACTTCTGCTGGAGCTGTTCTTGATCTTATAGTAGAGAAACTGGGAGATGAGGATCAGATCTGTGAAGATGTAGAACACCACTGTGACTACCTGAGAGAGGGATGGGCAAGGAGAGAGAAAAAGAGAAGGCAAACAAATATGTGATTTTTTTTCCTATGTACTGTACCTAACTGATCACCTTTGTGTTGCAGGTGAGTATACAATTTCATGTACAATATAGAGAAAAAACTGTGACGGCTACACCTTCATGAGCTGTAAATGATTGTAACTGGCAGTACTGTAGGACAGAGCTGGCCAAATCATTTTCAATAATAAGATGACACTCCCTTAAATATGTCTTTATGATGGACATCTGCGAGTGACTTACATCAGCGAAGGACACTAATAACAGAGTTCAGAGTGCGGACACACACGGTGTAAAGCTCCAAACAGTCGAAAATGAGCCAGGCTAGGTTGTAATGTGTGCGTTTACCTGAATAGGCAGCTGGCTAGTGAGGTAGCAGCCTGCAAAGCTGGTCACGTCGCCACTGAAGAGGAAGAAGAGAAAGCCAAAAGACATGGCTTCCTCCACTTTACCATTGCGATAGGCCTCGTAGACCTGCCTATGTAGACAGACAGGCAATCAGACAGAAAGATAGATAAATCACACACTTGGAAATGAGTTTTACCTCATAATTTAACATCTTACTGGGGTGGTGAACGTCACAACCAACACTTACGGTAAAGTGGAAAGCAGAAAACAGAACATGGATATGAGTCCTATCACCACGCTGCAGTACTCCCACACATTATCCACACACTCCTCCAGCAGGTAGTGGATCCACGGCGTCCCGTTGACACACAGCGGCCTGCCCAGCGCTGGAGCGGTCCAGTTGGCGGCGGCCACGTCCGCAGCTTTCCCCGGGAAGCGCGCCGTGGCCATGGGGAGGATGGGGGGGGGCTGGCTCTGACCTCCTGCTCCTGCTAGCGCTGCGTCCAAATTGTGAGTGGATGTGTGTTTATACTGACAAAAAAAAAAAAAAGGCCCAACCCTGATGAGAGTAGGTCTGACAAACCTACCTACCTCATAAAATAGATGTGTGATTTCTTGTTCTTTCATCTGACGAGGCCAGCAAGAGGTACACTAAATAAATCTGACATGGATATGGTAGTATCAAGTGTTAGAAACCATCCCGAATGAGTACTTACGCATATATTTCGAGAAATACGTCCGTATTGGCACATTTTGCTCAAGTTGCACACTCTGTTTACTCTATAAAATAAGCACCAGTGGGCCAATTTTAGCCTAATTGGCATTAGCTTTAGACACTGTCATTGTTTAGGCGCATTTGCATAGACTTGGGGGAGAGATGCTAACACACAAAGATGAATAAAAGGTGCCTCCAGTAACCGCTCACCGGACAAGATGGACTCGTAGCGGTCTCCGAACCGTCGGTGGGTCTGCGTAAACTTCCCCCACATCTTCACATCTTCACATCTTTCTGTTCCCAATATGAGCCTTTGAAGAAGGTGACATACTAGCTCCCCGCGTTACCGTCCATCACTGGTCGTCCACTGGTGTCAAGGCGTCCTGAATGACTCTACCACATCCTGTGAGAATTTTTCAAAAAATAAAATCCCGCCAAACGCAAATGTTTCGATACTTTCAAAAAAGACTGGTTAGCGAACGGATAAGAAGGAACATCGTGTCTCGTGATTCGTTCGTAATTAATAATATTTCATTACGAACTCGGCAACTGCAATGTGCCATTCACACATAGGCTTGGGTGCATATGGCACCGACTGTACACACAGGATGTTATTCCTCTGTGGTGGCACCAGGAACAGTTTTGCCTCGTCGTTTGTAAAACAGACATTTACATTGAGGTAGACAAAATCCTTCAAATCTGTCTCTGTGGTATTTAGATATTGCAATGGCCCGTGCGGGAGAAAAAGACAATGCAGGGCAATTCATTTTTCATCAGCAAATGCCTGCATATGCCATAATGCTTAATAGAAAATAATTTTTGGTAGATATTGCACAGATGTATTTTCTATTTTTATTTTAGTCTAAAATTCCGTCACCTCAATAGAGGCGTCCATTTTCTGACGCGCTCCACTCACTACAGCCCCCTTGACGGTGACAAATGCTGCGCTTTTATTTTGAAGGCAAAAGTCCGGCTACTACCTCTATTACCTTGACGCGGCGGAAACTGCACACATTTTCCAGCTTCACTTGCTGTGGGTGATGCCTGGGGAAACACCACCACCTAGTGATCACATCGACCGTTCAATAAGTAAATAAATAAATAAATAAGTAAATGGGCCGCACAAATGCCACTATGTTGAAGAAACATCCCTTTTGATAGAGCCTTCATATTTTTTTCCTTCAATTTGTTTTGTATTATTATAATAATTATTATTTTTTACTGATACTGCTGCAGCTACTGCAACTACTATCACCTCTGCTACTGATAATAATAGCAACAACCATAATATAAGTATGTTTAATATGTTTGAGAAATACAGTGAATTTTTGGCCAGATAAAAAACTGATAACTGTATTAGTTTGTTTGTTATTATCTTTTTTTCTGGAGCCTATAGCTAAGTGATTGCTGCAAATATTAAACAGTATGTCTATGTGGGGGGTCAGGGATTAGGGATAATTCTGGTTTGGAAGGCAGGCACGGAGTCATTAGGCCTCATCTACCTTTCTCTCTCCATCCTGTTTGTTGTACCACGCAGCCTTTAAGGTCTCCTCTTAAAAGAATGATCAGATCATAATTTAGATCATCATTTCAGACTCTGGTGTTAGTTTGCCAAAAAAGCAGAGCAAAACCTGACCCGCTAACAAAAAGTTTGATTGATTTTATGAATCAGGTAACACAGAATTGATGCCACAGCTGAGTTAGGCTGGAAATGATGTTTCGATTATTTTTGTTAGAGATAAAAAAAAAAATTGTCAGTTAAATGTTTCACAAAGAGAAATGATTGAAACACAGCCTGCAATGCTAACTGGATGACAGCTGAGTGAATTAAAGCCGTCTGTGAGTATTGTCCTGACTACAGGTTAAATTAGTCTTCATCTTAACCCTCAACATATGTATGTTACTTCGTTAGGCACACAAGAGACGTCCCAGTACATGATAAATTCCCCTAGATCGCCTGGAGGCAGCATCCCAACCTGTCCCCCGCACCATCCACCTGTTGCGCCGCGCGCTCTGGTCGGCCGCACGATGGCGCGCTTTCCAATGGTGGCCGATGAGGATGAATATAAGGCTTGTACTGTGTGTGGGGGGGGGCTCGAAGCCGTGCAGGGGTAATTTGCGTTGCTATGTGCAGCGTTGGACCGAGGTCTGGAGGATACTGAGCGGAGCTCCACATTTCAGTGTCCTGGCGTCCTCCTCCCGCACAGGGGCAGGTAAGCTGTGCGACGCTGTAGGTGTTTAGAAATGTATCGGGTCTTTGGCTTCGTCGCGGCATGGCATGCTGTCGTTGGAGGACGGGAAACGCTTTTGCCGGGGGAAATGCGTGATTGCCGCCCACATTTCTTGGTGTCGGGAAAGTTGACTTGGATGAGCTGAAAATCGTGCACCAAATATCTATTACTCAGGAACTGCACAGAGGAATGCACCGGGGCAGCGCGCAGATGGGTTGGAGAGGTGCTTTCGTGGGCTGTTGCCAATAAGCAGTGAATGTGGGCTAATATAGGGTTAACTTGTTAATTATTGCATATGCTGACAATGTATTTGCGGGATACCACATATTGCCCTTATAGAAATAAATAGTTATACTGAAGCGGTAAGATGAATGGTGCGGTACAGACACATATGGCACATTGGAGTGAATATTTTTAGGTTTTGCTGGGGATATTATGGTATCCCACACTATTCATGTACAGCAGCTTTACTTCCATGTAGTCAGCGTCTCTCTCTCTCTCTCACTCCCTCGGTAATTCGGTGTAAATACAGTGGAATGTGTCCTAGGAGCTTGAAAGGCAAGTTCAGTCGCATTACTCACACTTAGTCTGTGTATTTCTTCTCTTAATGCTACTTAGTCCAAGTCGAAATCTACTGTTGCTCCACCTCTGTGTGTGAATTCGAATTCGACTCCTCAAGGTCACAGACTTCTGAGACAGACAGATGTTGGTGTCCCAGACAGGAAGGACATTATCAGAAGGACATTCTATAAAAACTGACCTTATATTCTCTTTACAGCGACACTGTGAAAAAAGAATTTACTGTAAATGTAAAACTTCATTCACATAGCAGCCAGTAATCCATTTAGTCATTTGTGTTTTCATTCATTTTCTATTCTTGCCAAACCCGTCATGTTCAGGGTGGAAGCTGCCATTTAATCACAAGGCAGGGACACACTTGAAATCACATTCATTTGTCAGTCAGTATGTCCAGTTGACCTCACTTACTTCTCTCCAGACTGTGAAGACCTCAGTCAAATATTATGGTATTTTGTCGTGTCAATTAGAGTGTCAATTATTAGTGTACACTAGATTGCAAGTCTTTAATTTGATTGATACATATGTTATCTTGGAATGAGGACACTTTCAGTTTTGGCTAAACTGTGTTTATGTGAATTTAGCTACCAAGAAAAGGAAGTATACTTTTAGGAAACAAGTTGATGTATTAAGGCAATGCTTTTTACATGTTATACACTCACCAAGTGAGAGCTGTGATTAATTGCTCATTTCTCCCGTTCAGTTTCAGTTTACTCACTTAGTCAGGACACAGGAAATACAGATAATGTGGAGGAAACAGTTTCCGAAAATATGTCAGAACTTTGAAACCTATTAAACATGTATTGAGGATATTTGAAAGCAGTTCACTATTAGGAATGATGTCCTAATATTTGGTGCAATGAATGTATCCGGTACTCCTGGGTGAGACCCGTACGCTGAAACCAGAACATGCCTGTGTTCAGCTCTCAGTGCAAGACTCTGGGTCTGGGCTGGCTGCGGAAGGCAGTGGGGAGTAATGAATAATGGATGGTTTCGAAAATGTGTGTGAATGTAAGTTGGCTGAGTGTGGCGGTAATGCACTATTTCAACTAGCACCTCTCCTCTCTGTTATAGAATTCCTCTCAGCAGTCATGAGTCTCAAAGTGCAGCAGAGCCAAACTTGAGGGTAAAGAGAAACCCCCTGTGCACACTGTAGACTGGATTCACTGCTATTTGAAACAGTTATGCCTGCTGAGACTCTCTCTCTCTCTCTCTCTCATACACACACACACACACACACACACACACACACACACACACACACATTTACATCCACATGTATGACAACAGACACACAAAATGAGAAAAGGAAAGAAGTCAGTTCATATCAGTGTATGGAGACCTTCTATTACAAAGGGATCTTCTTTTGTTGTGATCTTTTTTTCCCCTGACTGGGAATAAAATTAGTTTCACCTTGGAATCCTGCATGGTGGGTCCCAGAAGATATTTCTGCATGACCTATCTGGGTTAAGTTTGAATAGTGTAAGTCATTATAATACTGCTGTTAAAGAAAGACATTTTTTTCCTTCACAATTTTCCAGGGCCCAAGGTGACATTTTCATATTGAAATGAAATATATAATAAATCCGAACATTTGAGAATAGATTACTGAAACTGTTGTTGATTTATTTTCTGTTGCTTGACTGTTAGATGGATTGATTAATCAACTAACCGTTTCAGCACTACATGAACACAGTATAGGTCTTTGCATAGAGAGCATTGGATTAGAGACAAAGTGTACATTTTGGAGGATAACAGGCCACACAGACATAATAGATATGATTTTCTCTGTGTCTCAACCATTTTTAACTTATCTCTTTGCTATCCATAACATCTCTGCTCTTTCAATCCGTAAGGGTAACATTAAGTGTTCCTGTGGTCTGGTTCTGCTTCCTCGTACTGGGTCCACAGTGACCGCTCTCAAGAGAGAATATGAGGTATAAGCTCCGATGCTTCCCCCTCATGTTCAGCCTCTTTTTCTCTCTCTGTTTTCTCTATATTTCCCATCCTGTTGTTGTATCTCTCTCATTGGATTCAGTGTATTTTACAGTAGCAGTTTTCTGCAGCTCCTGTCATACTGTAATTCCCATTCGTTGCTCCACAGCTGCATAACTGCAGGGCATAAATAATGGAGAACTCTCCCTTTCTTCCACACACACTTATAATACAATACACTCCCACAATATGCTCCTATAATAAACCTTGGGGGTCTAGCTTTCAAGAAGTCTTAACTGTGTTCTCTGTGGCAGTGTGGGCCTATTTCCAAAGAAGTCTTCAGGGAGGCTCTTCTTTGTGACTTATCTTCATACTTATTCATGAAATTCATGGCATCAGTTACATAACCGATTGGCCCAGTTATAATGAGCAACTACCAACTTAACTGGCCTTTAATCATACCATTAATATTGAAGGTGGATTCCTGCTCAGCATATGACAGGAAGTTATTTCGAAGGACCAAAACATATAGTATAATATTTTTTTCTTTTTTTTACCATTTTAAATCTGGAAGCTTTTTGGATTAAAATAAGAATGAGAATGAAAGAAGTGTATTTTCTGGTCAAAATATAAATACTTATTTTGGGTTCACTGGACCAGGATGGTATTTTAAGGGGGAACAGGTGCAGTGGGATTTACATAGGAAGGTCCATTAAACCACCAGATTATTCATCAGAGCAGCTGAGCATTTACATGTTTATCTTTCACTGTAGCTGTTCTATAAGTAAAAGTTATTTTTACAAGCACTTTTTTGTCATGCTAGCGGCATGGCTCTAGGGATGGCAGTGTCGACCTTTAAGCCTGATCCAGGCCTACACATTTCAAGAAAAGTTTTTACAGGTATTCATGGCCCCCAGATGACGAAGCCTACACACTTTGGCGATCCCCTGACCTTTCCTAGTCAGGGATAGGCCATATTTCTCAGGATACCCTCCAACTTTCCCTGCGGCTAGCAACAAGCTTCATAAATGTTTGACTTTTCCTCTGTAAATTGTAGCTAACACACTCAAGCATCAGTGCTGCATCTTCTATTCTCACTAAGTTTACTTTAGTGCCAATTTTAAACACGTGCTCCTTGTTTACACATTACTAGAGGCGTGGAAAGCAAACTGTGATTTACTGTTCAATACCAAAGTTAATGTGCCATCTTTAGAGTATAGTTACACTGAAAAAAGAGCAAAACACATACAGAACCAAACCCTGTAGCCTTATTCATACAAACAAATATAAATCAGTAAAACTCCAGAGGATGTGTTATCAAAGGGATTTCAGACTGCAGAGTGATGGCCAGTTGGGCATACTTATCGTTGTCCTAATATGTGAGATGAGGAACTTCAAACAGTTTTTTGAAAAGCAGCTTTCCAACAGGGGTCACGATGCCTCTAACTCTAGTATTCCCAACCCCCTCATATCCACGGAATCATTATGTGCATGAATAAGGAAGAAAATAAAATAAGAAAGAAAGAAAGGCAGAAGTAGACTGGAGAACTTCTGCGTAAGTGTGGCAGAAAGAAAGAAAGAAAAGATGAGAGAAATATTTCTTCCGCACTCTACCTCTTAATTCATACACAGTCAGATATGAAGCAGTAATGTAAAGAAAACAGCGGAAAACAGCTTAATTTCTTTTGTAGCCCCCTTCTTTCTCTCCCTTTCACCCTGCTCCTTCCTTAAGTATGTGTGTGTGTGTGTGTGTGTGTGTGTGTGTGTGTGTGTGTGTGTGTGTGTGTGTGTGTGTGTGTGTGTGTGCGTGTGTGAGATATCTTGCCGGCCGAGCAGGTGCACATTACACAGAAGGATAGGGCTGACTGAGCAGAGAAAGAGAGAGAGAGAGAGAGAGAGAGAGACGGGAGAAGCAGGGGTGGTCTGTCTTATAGGTCACACAAAAGAGCCAGTGTTTTCTTTTTCTCTCTCTCTCTCTCTCAGAGCGCTGAGTGAAGACAGTAGTGGCAATGGTGGTGTAGAGACAGAGAGAGAGCGAGAGAGAGAGATAGAAAGAGAGAGAGCGAGAGAGAGGCCCTTTGGGCACAATGTCCTTACATAGCCCCTAACCCTCACACTGGCCCCCAGTACGCACCCCCTGTCACCCTTCACTCAGTGGCCTACTCACAGCACTCCCTGCAACATATGAGTGCCTGCTGGAGATTTACATTCAGCTGATTATCGTTGGAGGATTTACGTTCTTTAAGTATTTGCCGAAGCATGACAGACAACATACCAACAAGAGAAAGAAACGAAAACTGCAAATCAGATTTGCTGTTCAGTTAAGTGCGAATCATTTGCATTAGAGTATGTATCAGCACATACAGGTAAAAACAAGCTGGAAGTCATTCACTGTCTCGTGTGTGTGTGTGCCTGTGTGTGTGTTTAAAGGCTGCATTCCTGAGCTTGCTGAGCCGTAGCTGGGTGATTAATAGTAACTAGCTGATTGTTTAAGAACTGAAATTCCTCAGGCCCATTTTTTTCTCTGCTTTTACACACAAACACACACACACACACACACACACACACGTACTCTCTCAAGCACACATGCACACTTGCGCCCAGTCACTCAGGCAGACTGGGTCATAGTGAGAGTAGGAAAGGATAGAGTAAATAAATACAATAGTTCACTAATGAAGCGAGAGTGGATGGCGTGTGTATATATTATACTGTATCTGTGTGCAGGTGTGTGTCTATGCAAGCGTTTTTGAGGCATTCAGGTAGAGTAATGGAAACTCAGTATGTGAGTTGTCTGCAGCTTACACGGGGAATTCAGGACACCGAAACATTATCCACCTCTGGCTTTCTCTCCCTCTCTGGATCTCTGTCTCTGTCTACTCCTCTGTTGCATTCTCCCTTACTCTTTCACTACAAGTGTGTGTATCCAACTGTCATTTCTCTCCTTTGACTGCATGTGTTTCTTTTTTTGGTTGTTGCTCTGTTGTCGCTGTCTGGTCCTCTCCATTTCTCTCCCCCTGCCACTTTACCTCCAAACCTTCTGGTAGTCAGTCTGTTTTTGGGTTTTCCTCTTCTTTCTTCCCTTTCTTTTTTTTCTTTCAAAATTTCTTTCTCTCTAAGTTTGTATATTTGTTGCCATATAATATAGGGATGGGTAACATTTGAAATGTTTTGATACTAGTGCAGATGTAATACCAGAGTTTTGGTACTGATGAAAATAGATACTTTTTGCACTGCCTTGCTTTAAGGAATGTAATCATGTATTTCTACAAGACCATATTTTATTTAAGAAAACTTAAACTTCTCAAATGTTAAATGCTGTTTAAACACATACACCACTTTGCTTAGAGACAAAGTTGTCTAAAACTGGGAAAAATATTTTTTTAAACATTAGGAAACTGATTAAAGAATAAGTGAAGAAGAGTAAAAATTTTAGTGAGCATTCAGTGCCAGCTGCTGGTACCTGACAATTTTCGATACTTGGCGCTGTGGACACATTTCATATTTAGCTTCAATACCCAGCCCTTGTGGGACTTCAAATGTTTATATATATACTGTAGATGCATATGTGTAAAACATATTGCAGGTAATTAGTGATTGATACCCCTCCAAAACACACATACTGTATATATCGCTCCGACAATGGACAGAAATAGCTCTGATTGTTGCTCTGATTGCTCTCAAGCTCTGACTGTTCCTCTGCACAACAAGGATAATAGGTGTGTGCGCGTGTGTGTGCCTCTGTCTGTGTGTGACAGATAAATCTCTTTGCTCTGTGTTTATGGTTGTGTTCTTGTTTTGGTCCCAACAGTCTGGCTTGGACCAATAAGAATTCCTGATGTGGTATCCCAGCAGTGGGCAGGTTTCCATGGCCATCACCGGCTTTGCAGGAGAGATAACGGTCTCCCCAGCGCTCCGCTTTGTGCTTTCCTTTGGTCTAGCTTGGGCTTGCTCCAAATATGGTATCCAGAGAAATGGTGTTAGGACAAGATGATGTCTGATTTTGGAGGGAAGTGGGTGCAGAAAGACAATGACACAGATACATACGCTTAGCTGCTCTACCTCTGAAAGGAGGCAGAGTTCAGCTCTGAGCAAAGTCATCATGATCACAGGCAGCAGACAGGCTGGCTGGCTGCTTTAAAGAGAAAGAGTTGTGCGTGTATTTCCTACTTGCAGAATACTTCTATAGCATTACAAGGAACGATCATGTGTGTATGTGTTTAAGTTTGTACTATATGTGGGAAGACAGGTGTGTGAAACCAGGGGTATATCACACTTTCAGAAGCAAGCATGCATTAACTGTGCATGTATGTTTTTGTGTTTGTTTGCATTCCTCCACCCTTCCGGCACCCCCCGTAGTGTTAATGTTTTAATGTTTAATTGAGGCTGACAGGAACACCGATAATGGCAGGTAAATGGTTAACATCGTACGCTTGATATTCCACATCTAGAATTCCATTCATAACACATAATGGCAGAAGACGGTGTATTCTCATGGAACCATTAGATATATTTCTATTGTCAGTGACTACATTTGATAATTACGGAAAAGCATAGTTAGAGTATAAGAAATGATACAATTTTAAACTATATTCAGAAAGTTTAAAACTTTAAAGTCGCTACATGTAAGATTTTGCTATCGGTACATAGCCAACATTAGCACTAACAGATGTTTACTTACCAGTCTAGAAGAAAAATTGCGAGTTCAGCATCAAACTTCATTCCCTTACCCGCCAAGAGCTGTCTTCAGCAGTGAAAAGCAACGCCAAACTTTTTTATGCTTCGGAACGTGGTTTCTTGCCCTCTGGGCAGCGCTACTTCTTGATCCTCTCATGTTAGACTAAGGGCAGACTGGACACTACAGTGACCCGCTATCGCTTCTTGAGGTACAAAGTGGTATTACTGGGGCTAGCTGGTTAGCATGCTAACTTCAGTGGATATCTCTGTAACACAATACTCAGATGTCTTTGACATAACATCAAAACTGTTATTTCTTCACTTTCTGTTGTTAATTTTAGTTAATTTTTTTAATGTTTTAGACTAAAATACCTACATATAACCCCTTTAAAGACTGTTCATGTAATTACTATTTTTGCCATATTGGATCCTAACCCATAGAAGATGCACCGGACTAAACAGTATGACTTCACTCACAGACACTATGACTTCAGCTACTATTATTTTCATCCAAAATGTCACTGAAGCTGCACTATTTAAACACACTCCTTTGTGACCTCGAAAAGGAAGAAACACATTCCCAGAGATCATCCATGGATGTGTGGGCATTTTGGTAGGTTTGTATGATTTTGTTGCAGATATGTCACACATTACCAAGGGGTCATTCAGTTCACATCATCACATATTAACTGCACCTGTGGAAAGAGGACAGAAAGAGTGACAACTAAAGGAAAAGAGCTGATATTTTTAACTTCTTCCAAACAGTATTTAATGTCACTTTCACATGAAGCAAAGATTATATTTTGGGCAATATGCTTAATTGCTTTCTTGCTCAGGGCTGGATGAGAAGATTGAAACTGCAGAGGCTTAGCATAAAAGAAAGGTTTAGGGGGGGGGGGGGCAGCTAACCTGGCTTTGTTTGAAGGTAACCAAATTTAACCTGAAGCTCACTAATTAACATGTTATACCTCATTTGTTTAATCAGTACAAAAACTGAAATGTAAAAAATAGCAAGTGGTTTTACGGTGGGTTTTGTGCCAGACTATTTCTTGGCTGGGAGCAGTGACTTGCTGAAGTCCCCACTGCTTGTCTGGTGCATCTCAGTGACAAGGTTCCCAGAAGTTACTGGGACTGGCCATGTGCTGGAAGGCAGATTTTGTCCCTTTTGGACAGAGCCAGGCTAGCTGTTTCCCCCCTTTTTTCTGTCTTTATGCGAAGCTAACTGGCTGCTGCTGGTAGCTTCATATTTAACAGACAGATATGAGAGTAGCGTCAATCTTCTCATCTAACTCTTGGTAAGGAGATATTTAAGCACATTTCCAAAAATGTCAGACTATTCCTTTAATATTCACTTGCATCCACTTCTGTTAATCTGATTCCCGGTTGTCCAAGTTGTTAAAAATGATTTCTAATTAAACCTCTACAGCTTCTCTTTCTAGTTCAGAATTGATATTCTCACTCTCAGCTGCTCAGTCTGTTCCTTGCCAGAATATTATTTTGTATAATGAATTTGCTCTCCCTCTCTTTTCTCCTCTCTCCTTCAGGACTCTGCTTTAGAAAGACTGCCTTCTCCAGAATATGCCTTGTCTCCATGGTAACAGGCCACAGACAGACCCAGAAAAACATTGGGCCACACTGGTCCCACTCTCATCCAACCTACCTGATCCTGGATTGTACTGAAGAGGATTTCAACCAAAAAAAAAAAAAAAATACAATTAATGATTCCTAATCTAGTAGACATATCCTATTTTTCTCCTTATATTCAAACTATTTTGCCATTTAGAGCGCATTTTCAGGACCCAGAATGCCTAAAATCGTGCCTGAAAATGTGTATCTGTTTTAACTGGGTGTTGTTTTAGAAAGTATTACTTTCTGCCGTTTAGGATCACGATGCAAAGGACTCTATTTAAATGATTTCATAAAATCAAGAGATGAAAAGCTTCTTGCTGTAATTCAAGATTTTCCTGGATTATGTCAGGGATCTACTTATTCTCAATTAAGGAATCTTAAACTGGGCAGCAGCAGTCCAAAACGGGTCTGTCCTAAACCAGGTCCAGGATGCACCAGCTGTTCAGCCAGGTGCTAGGCCAGAGGGATCTGTCCAGAGCGGGGGATCTGTTCTCTCTGGAGGACGCAGAGATCGAAGACTGCTTGTCACAAGCTCTGGACCAGATCAAGGCCATCTCCTGCTCACCGGTGAGCAGGCGTGTATAGACACAAAGAACCAACGCACACAGATGATATTTATCCAAATTATTTATGAGCATGAACTCATCCATAATTAATCTTTTTGTCCTTAATTTATCATGGTATCCTTCATTTTGCATCCTATTACTGTCTGCTGGCTGACAGGACTATTTGACCAATGACAACGACCAGGCGGTGGTAGAGATTTGCATAACGCGCATCACCACGGCCATAAGGGAGACAAGCTCCATCGAGCGACACAGCATGGCGCTGGTGGGGCTGTGGGAGTCGTGTCTGGAACATAACCTCACCCCACAAGGTGAAAACACAGAGGACACACCGCATGCCAAGATAGCCTCCGACATCACCAGCTGTATCCTGCAGGTACACACACACACACACACACACACACACACACACACACACACACACACACACACACACACACTCACCAGACATTGTTTTTTTAATGGTGTATTCCAGAGAAAAATACGTCTTGATTTGTTTTTCCTGAAGCATAAACTGTACATACAGCACATGTTGACGGTGGCAGATGTGAAATGGCTGAGTAGCCTGAAATTTAGTAGCACAGTATTATTGTGATACTGTTTTGTCCCGTGAATCATTTTGCGTCCGTTCAGATTTATCTTGAGGGCCTTTGGAGGGGTACTGATCCCCAGGTTGGGAACGTTTGGTTTAAATATATAGACAAACACAGGCAATGTAATTTTTTTCTCTAGGTCCATTTTATTCTTAATGGTGTAGATACTAGGCCAGGCTTCAAACTGTAAATGTAAATCTTGCCTGCTTTCCCCATCAGACCTCCACGGCTAAATGGCTTAAAAGCAGAGGGTCTCTCTCTCTTCCACCTTCGCTCTCTCTATCTCTCTCCCTACTTCCTGTTGGAATGGGAATGTCCTTAATACCACCATAATGAGACTGATTCTTGTGGAAAGGCATGTGCACACAAACACACACACACAGACACACAAACAGACTCACACACACGCACGTAGAGGTGAGACTTAAACTTCTGACAGCTCTGACACTAGCTTCTGGCTCTGATGTCCTAACTCCAACAGTTATCAGGGGAGCACTTATCTTTCTTCTCTCTGTCGCTGTTTCTTTTTCTGTCTGTTTTTTTTCTTGCTTTCATTCTGCCTATTTTTACTGTGTCACTTGTCCTTCCTTGCCTTCTCTTACCCTCCAAATGGCTTTATTTCTTCTCTGATCTCTTCTACTTTCTCTGTCTTCTTGTCATTTTGAATCTACAGATGCATGAACACTCTTTTACCCTGCCACTGAAACTCCCACAGAGAGGAGGAGAGAAATACATCAACATCCTTTAGGAAGAAGGGTTTTCATTAGCACACTGCTTGTGTGCCACACACACACACACACACACACACACACACACACACACACACACACACACACACACACACACACACACACACACACACACACACACACACACACACACACACACACACACACACACACACAGACATATATGCACACAGATTTCTGGCTTATGATGAGATGAGTGTTATTTATATGGACTCCTTGATCTGTGCTGTGCCTGGCATTAAATGAACTCTCCCTGGGAAGATGAAATCGAGAGAGATGGGACAGATAAATAACTCTGTACATCCATATATAAGGAACCTGCTAGGGAGCAAGAATGTTCTGAGGATTCTATTGACTTACATCCACTGCCTCCATTCCCCTTGTCCCCCTCAAACATAGTCTAACTAAAGCATATACTCTGTTATATAACAGGTAAGCAATGACACAAATAGTTCAGATCTCCCAATAATTACAGTTAATAATTCTGGATTTTAAGGCTTTTTAAATGTTGATTTTACTTGCATGGGCACATATTTGAAGTAAAATTAGGGCATGCCAAATAAATGACTGGTGGGATGACAACTTCTTTGTGGATACACTGTCTGCACTGCCATCATGTGGCAAAATAGAGGCATCATAGAGAGAGCACGTGTGTGTACAATTTTTCACATCTCTAAAATATCAACTGTAAACATCAGGTTGTAAGGCATTCTGGGTATTTTTAACTTGAAGTAGGTTACGTTGGGGTTGAAAATGGGTACACATGTATGAAAAAAATATAAAATCTAATATCCAAGGAGTGAAGTGGACATATCGATGTATCTTACAACATATCCAAAGGTGGATTTGTGCTTTAAGAGCAAATCTACTTTATGTAGTCACTGCCAATGGGCTCTAGTGTAAATCACAATTTTTTCCCAGGATGGGGGGGTCAACTGCGATCTCCTTTGGCT
Organism: Xiphias gladius; assembly: GCF_016859285.1. NCBI lineage: Eukaryota > Metazoa > Chordata > Actinopteri > Istiophoriformes > Xiphiidae > Xiphias > Xiphias gladius. Next base: position 10,030,227 of record NC_053406.1, on the reverse strand, counting down.
GTCTCCTTTCTTCCACAAAAAACACATATACAGTACATGTTCAAACAGACTCTCCAGTTGAGGGTGCTAGTGTACTTTGAAGCCCCTACCTCCTGCTTCATTCAACCTTATGCTAGGGTCAGAATCCGCAAATAAAACACATGCTCCTTCACTCCTCTCTGTACTTGCATCGCATAGTAAACGCAAACAATTTAAGTCTTAAAACCTGTTTTAATCCTTCTGGCGCTCATTGTACTTTTTCATGAAAGTGCCACTTACTGCTGCTGCTTATTGTTTGAAATTACTAAACATCTGTTTGATGCATGGCTCACTGTTGGTGAGAATATTTATCCCTTTGCACCTATAAAGTTGTTGTTGTTGTTCTTAGTCATTGTAGATAATAGGACATACTCCATTATGCCCACTTTCCAAATTACCCTTTGTCTGTGTACATGTAAACCATACACCAGTGTCTGAACAGAGATTCCCCAGTCTAATACAAACGTGTGGAGCAATATTGGGACTGCAGTGTGACGGCTTAAAGAACAATACTGTACCAGTTTTCTGCGTGTTTAACCCTTTTAGCACAAATCAGACTCGTCCCTTAAAATACAAAAAAAACCAAAATCTTCCTCTTAATATGAAAAAGGGTGTTTGGCAATGTCCTAATCAAAATCCCCTGTGTTTCCTTCCTTTCCCTGAATATATGACTATTGCTGTCTCCTCAGCCTCCTTTCTACTTGTGTCCCCTCAGAACTACAGTTGCCCTTCGGTCATGGTGCTGGCCGTCCCGGTAGCAGTGCGGTTCCTGCAGAGAGGAAACAGGGAGCTGAGCAGGAACATGTCAAGTTATCTCTCCCTGGCTGCTATAGCCAAGGCTGATCTGTTGGCTGAACACACAGAGGCCATAACCCTCAGCGTGCTGGGAGGTAGGGCTTACACAAACACACTCACACACACTATGCAAAAACAAATGAATGAAAAATTATGAACATTTCTGTGGATACATATGCACACTCTCCATACATATTATCATACATACATAGAAACAGATGTGCATAAACAGTTTTTCATCGTCGCCCTGCCAAACTTCAATAGCTGTTGCTGTTAAAAAAGGGAAAGTCACAGGTAAACTATGTCGTTTCTGTGATGTGCAAACGACAGTTTGGCTGACTTGTTCTCTATAAATGTGGTTTAAGCATTAGCCTGTGTTCGTGGCAAGTTTTACCCTTTCAAAGGTGCCTCTCGTCTCCTCTCCTCTCCTCTCGCTCAATTTCTGCTGCCCCAGTTAGATACAGATCTTCCTAAACACTTAGGGAAATGTGTGTGTGTGGGCGTGTGTCTTTTGTAGTGACTGTAAAAGGAAAGAGAGGTGTAGAATGAGCTTTGCAGGAAAGTTCTGCTTAAGAATGGACATGAAAAGGATTCTCTAACAAGACCATCGTAGGCGTCATTGTGTTTATTTAGCCGCTGATGGTTGACATGTGGGTTTGGCTTTTAGGAATAGTACTTGTTTGCTCTTACTGTTAGCAGACCTGAAATAATGGGATCAACTGTTTTACTGGAGTGGAAATGGAATTACAGGCGTAATCCTTAGTTGTAGTAGCAAACCACAGTCTTATCCTATCATAAGCCAAAGTGAATACTGTTATAATGATTGCCAGCTCCCCAAGGTATATGTTAATGATGGTAAATAACAGCTGCTACAAATCATCTTTTCCCTGATGGCACTTTGATGCAGAATGGAAATTCATAGGCAAGAAGTGCTTATTATGCAGAGAGGAAAACAACTGCTGTTTTGTCTTGTGCATAATAACATGTTTTTGTCTGTGTGTGAATGGAATTAGTGTTTTTTTCAACTTGGTTCTATTTTCTCTACTTTCTGATCAGCCTCACTGCTGTTTACATCCGGTCTGTTTTGCCCACACCTGTTATTCTATTCACCAACTGATGGCTGATGACAGCTTTTCTGCTTATCACACAAAGACAGATTTGGCTATTCACACTGACAACAAACCATTTGTGCATTTAGCCCCACAAGGAATCAAATACCAAAAACTATAATACATAAATAATATAATACAAATCTAGCAGTGTGTTAGGAAGTGCATGTATCCTCTAAAAGCAGAACCAGTGCAATAGATAGGAAATCCTACAGGGGTGAAATTGCCCTCAGGGCAACACACTTTGTTTAAGTTTACTAGTGCAGTGTGGGTCCTTAGAGGTCCATAGTTAGAACTGTCTGATGGAGATCTGTATACCCCTGAGGCCTTCACATACACGCATATACACACACAAGCTCCACTGATATGAGATGGTTGCTCTGCAAGGGGTCAGTTAATAGCATTTACTCTCTCCATAAATAATTCAGTTGCATATTATGTGAACTTGGCTTTGCGTGGCTCAGTTTGCTCACTTGGCATGTGCAGGTGTGCGTTTCTGTGTGAATCAATCTATGTGTTTGGCAACATGCTGGACTAACACCCCACACACATACACACACACACACTAGCACGTGGTGCTAATCACCTCACACAGCACCAGAGTGAGGTGCCCACCATGGTGATGCTCCCACCGAGCACATTTTCTGCCAGCAGCTCAGCACATGAAACAGCTTAGCTCTCCGCTGTCTGGTTAATTTTACAAGTGAGGTGTAGCCAGGTTCTGGGCTTGGAGCATCAAATAGTTTGGCAGACACTTAACACTTTTGGTTCATAAAAGTATGGGTGAAAATAGAGATACCAAGCAGCCCCTGTGAGTAGGAAAACAGAAATGAGGGGTTTTTCTGATTAGAGTAGTAATACGAGACTAAAAAGACCATTTTTTTTCAGTTGGGTACTGTGTTCAACATGGTCAACATGGCTTAATGTTGATGTTGGAAGTGCATTAAGATGCAGTTCCTCTAACTGCTGGTAAATGTTGACTCCTCTCTCCAGAAATATAGAGTCATAACATCAAATCAGCTAATGTTCTTTAAGGGGCATCTTGGTGAGTTTTTATTTTTGAGAAAATTGCTGTATTTAAGTTACACTGCGAACTTTTTGACCAATAGTAGGACTTTTTAAAAGTAGGTTCATGTGTTGTTTATATTATGCACACACAAGGAGTATTTAAAAAAAATCATTGAAAAAGTTTTATGAATAAATAAATAGAAATATATTTGCATGTTTGTTAGACCTTAAATATACTCACAATGTGTTTGGGTGAGTGTAATCTTGAATGTAATCTTGTTTTTTGTTTACAAGAAAACTCTACAGGAGAAATTATTAAATCTTTAAAAAATTATTAAATTTAGGAACATATTGATTTAATTGACAAGCTATTCAAAATCAACTGTAGTATTTGCTGATACTGTTTTTGTCACTTTTGCCCCTTGGCTTTTTGCCCTTACTCTGTTACCTGGCTTTATGCATTAAGTGTTACGCCAGAGTCAAACTCAGTTCATTTCATAGCCTGAAGAAGCAAATAAAGAAGTCCCACACTGGTTGTATCAGTGTGTCATTTTAATGCATTTCATTTCAATGTTTACACTTTGTAGTCCACACACATGTATCAAGTTCCTGCATGTCAGCCACTCAGTGGATACAGTCATAATGTTTGTGAGTTGAAGTGATGATGGGCCTTATTAAGGCTGGAATATGTGACACACACACACACACACACACACACAAACACACAAACATGCACACACACTCAGAGCAGAGAGAAGATAAAGGTGAACAAGGCTCGCTGGAAGGCTTTATTAAAGCGAGGCCAGATTTATGTTTCCTTGGGCGGTTTTTAATGCAGCCTTTGCAGTTTCAAATTTTTCCCCCTACTACTGAGGCTCATCTACTGTGCTCTGAATGTTTCAACCTCATGTTGCCTTTTTAACAAGCCCGGACCCTCTACTTCTCTCTGCACCCCTCTGAAATTTCAACATAAACACAACAAAACATAAACACAGGACTACAAACACACATATTCATACCAAAACGTGCGTGCACACACACACACACATACACATACTTTAGCTCATTGAGCCAACAACAGATGACCTCTCTTTTTCTCAGCAGGAAGTGAGCTGATGTAATGGGGTTTTGGTGATGTTGATGATGGGGGTGTGACGGGTTGGTTACATGAGCTAGCGTGATGGATGGACTATGCATGTATGTGTTTATACTGCAAGTTAATTACCAAAGCCTGAGGTTGCTACCTGCTGGTTTTCTGCTAATTTTATCTGCCTCCTTGCGTTCTTTGGAAGGTAGCGTGTTGGCACATGGCTTGGCTGTATTTTGTACTTTGTTGTGTTTCTATCATATATCAGTCAGTTTAGTGTATAGTAAGATTTATGAGGATGTGTGTTTGTGTTTATTAGTCACAGGAAGCCAGCAGCAGGGTGCAGAGTGATGGTTTTATAGCCAGCTACGTTAAGCCACAACAGAACTCAGTTATTATCAGATGTCTCTTGCACGCACAAACACACACACACACACACACACACACACACACACACACACACACACACACACACACACACACACACACACACACACACACACACACACACACACACACACACATTCACAACATATGGCATTGCTATGGTCCCGTAGGGATTTAGAGCCAAGTGTGTTTTCCTACTCAAAGTAAAACCTGATCTTAAGGTAACACTGAAGTTTGGAATGTGTCATCTGTCAAAGTTATATGTCTTTTTTGGCTCCCCTGCTACAAAACATATGTAGTTACTGTACTGTGGTTTGTAAGGTTAAAAGAAGGCAGAGTGAGAAGGGTGAGTGGGGCTGGTTGGATGGGGCTGAGTTTGAAAGGTGATGTTTCCATTTCGTAACAGGTCACAGTTACAGAAACAGTTGGAGACTACGCGATGTATTTCACTAATGGGCCTTTTTCTCAGCATGTAGCAGCATGTGCAACTGTAAACTATAAGCATATGTGTGCACAGCAGCAAAAAACGTGCATGCTATTTCTCTAAAGTTGCAGATGTATTTTCAGTGCCATTTTCACTGAGTATCTCAATTAATACAAGATTATATATAGTTTATGAAAGTATCTAGGGCATATGTCTCTAAGTTCTCATGTACTGTATATCATAATCTCAGTGAGTCAAACTTTGCATTACTGCTCTCTTGAGAATTTTGACTTTTTCCTGTTACATTATCCACAGAGACAAACATACTGTAGTAGTGATAACTTTCTGACCCCTCAAAATTTTGTTTTCGTCTTCACTGTGCTTTCAAATGTCGATCTAGTGCATTTATTTGCCTTGTTTCAAGCTCCTTGAATTGCCTCTGTATTTGAAAGGCTTTACACAGATGTACTTGCTGCCTTGCAAGCTTTGCATCAACAGTTTTCTGTCCACTCAGCTTGTAACCATTGTGCGCTTCATAAGAAAAAGGATGAATTTAGTTATCGTACATCATAAAGTTTGAAAACAGTTGCAGATGTATTTCCAGTGTCCAATGAGCATTTCTATTAACATTTTAGCAACATAGATAAAATGTTATTTTTGCAGTACGACTCTTTGCTCAACTAACACTGAGATGCCTTTAAACAAGCCAACACCAAGCTGTTCCACAACCCTCAGCAACACACTGATTGAAAGTCCTTCCTAAATACTGCGTATATGCAAATGACAAACGGTCAAATCTTGTCTTCATTTTGAAATGACAAAAGCACTGACTACCCAGCAAGGAGATATACTATAACTTGAAATGTTTATTCATAACTCACTCTCCATTCATCCAGTCATGTTATGCAAAATATATTTATGTACAAAATACATTCATTTTCACATTTTCACAAGAAAAACAAAAGCAATTTACATTATAATACAAGACAACTTAGTTCACAAAAGATTAGATTGTGTAAACATTGTCCTCAGTTTCTTTATCAAACTAAAAAAAAACCAATCTCAATCTCCAATGACAAATCCAAAAGTTACTCTCATTTTGTTATGCAGTATCAAAAAAGAAGACACATAAATGTTACCCTAAAATTAAATGACAACTACTGACAAAAAAACAAAAACAAAGCAGAACTGGAATTATATACCTCATATGAATGTAAACACTTTGATGAGTACAAATTTTGAAATGTAAGGTCTTAAAATTTTTTTGAATTCTTCTCTAATTCAATAAAATTATGATAATAAAATAATAACAGTTTTGTTTGAAGCTATTTCTAGAGTCACTATATGTCCAGGCTTGAAGTAAAAGATAGTACAGCAGTTTTCAGTCACACAAGTATTTCATAAATCACATGTTGTACTGCACATTACATAACAATACAACATTAACATTAGTTTGATACCTCTGCTTTCAGTTGTAATGGGGATAGATTGCAGTCAATCTTCAGCTTCCAATAACTGTGCCTACAAGACTGCAAAGGTGGTAAAGTAAATATTTTATTATATTAATGTTCCCCAGTAAAATGCAAAGGGGAAATGGATTTTGCATTAATAATAGATTAATTACACTTGCACAAATCAAGATAGAAAGAAGGAAAATGCATTATTGCTCTAAAAAAACACACCATTCTGCAATTACAAGATAATCTCTTGTATTCGACTATGACCTCTTATTTTCCTCTTCTCCATGATTGTCTGATAATTACTCTCTTTACTGGCTTAGAACCCATTCACTTTAACATTTGTCTCCTTGTCTCTTTTGCAGTCTTATTAAGTCTTTGGTAAATGCTGCTTGCAGCAAGTGTACTGCTACAATACAAGTTTTCTAAGCTGAATGTAAGTCAGTGTGAGTAGCGTGTGTGTGAGTGGGTGTTGCAAAGAATGCAGCATGTGTGTGTTATGGCCTCAGTTCAAAAGGTTATGTTACAAAAATAAACCGCAGTTTCTCACAGCATTGGCTTCCTCTAATTTGAACATGTCCAGTAAATTTCATTGCAGCATTAGCGTTCATGTTAATAGCGATGGAGATGGTGAATAAAACAGTCTTGATAACAACATAATAATTCAAACATTTAACTACAGGTACAAAGACAATGATGATGATGATGACGATGATGATGATAAAAGCAGCTGTAAGTTGCTCTCTTCATTTTTAGCATGAAAAGTTATTATGATGTTGCTGATATTCACGATGATGATGATCATGATAATGCTGATGAAAATCACAAAGAGTAAGAGTCTATTAGTAGATGAACTGAGCGCCCCCATGTGGCACCATCTCTGTCATGCCCCACGCCACCATGTTTCCTCTCTGCTCACAGCCCTGGCCCCTCTGCAACGCCAGCTGGGAAATCTCCTCCTCTGACAGCACCCTGTCCCACATATTCACTCCTGTCATCTTCCCAGCGAAAGCCAGCTTGGGATCGAATCCTCCCTCAAACCCCGCCACGCCGCTCCCGCTGCTTGGAGACAGAGGGCAGCAGCCATTCCTTTCCTGCCCTAGCTGGAGTGATCCCCCGTCAGGTAAGACGTGTCCCTCAGCCACTCCAGGTGTGGAGGCCACTTTTTTCCCACCTGCCCACAGGGTTGCCAGACCCTGCTTTGAGGACCAAGTCCCACACAAATGGATCCACTCTCCCAGGTTCACCACACCTCGTGCCTCCACCAGGTGAGCCTCTCCTCCAATAGTGAAGAGTACAGAGGTTTGGCTGAGCAGCAGCTGGATCTCATATGGGTTGCGCCGGTTTCCATAGGAGAACAACACGGTTTTGTTGGCGACAGTGATTGGCTTCACCCACATGCAGATGGTGAAAGATGAGGTGGAGAGCGGGACATCTGGTATGACGGAGGTGTAGATTCGACGGGAACGCATCGGGAAGAGGAGGGCCATCTCACAGCCTATGCAACAAGCAGACGTAACAGCGTTTTTTGACACTGAATAAAATCATCTTTTCATATGCAACATCAGGTCGACTTTTTATGGATATGCTGGATGTCTATAACAATATTAAATAGCTTGAAGTAACTCATTAACTCCCCCACTAACCTTTTTATTGTGTGACAGTTGAGAGGAAAACAAACAAAACATGTCTCTTAAGTGTCACAGAAGGGATTGAGGACTCTAAATAGCATTGTTTATGGGCAAATTAATTTTTTTCAGGATTATGGATCACATTCAAGGCTAATAATTTTAATATGTTTACAGGTATCAATAAATGGTAATTCAATCCGGTTCTTATGCAGATGTCAAATCAACTTTTATGAGAATGGTATCAACACATAATATATAATGGTATTAACAACGATCAAAAGAACTTTACAGAGCAGTGACGAAGACCAATATCAGCGCATGAAGCTGAAATAAAAAACAACAAATCTTACTGTTTATGAAGAAATACTAGGGGTTTAAACCTTGTAAATAACAGGGAGCCAGTAAAGAGAGGCACGGACGTGTATAAACCAGGCAAGACAAAAATATCAAAGTGGTACCAAAGACTAGCACCAGTCAAAAAACTAAAGCTGGATTTAAATATTAGTTCTGGATAAAAGATCTTCTAGATTTCTTGCCTATGGCTTTACAGAAATGATGAGGGGCCCAGGTCTGGTGTAATAAGGGTATTTTGATTTGGAAGGCCGTATATACATTAATCTAAGTTATAAATTAAAGTTAATATTGTTCAACTGGAGAAATTTTGTCAGCATTTGATGTCCTCAGGGTTGTTGTTTTCGAGTTCTATTAGTTCAGCTTTACTGTAAAGGAAGATAAAGTTGGGTGTCATCAACATAAAAAAGGAAAAACTAATTTTATTTTAATGATGTGGCCAAGTGGGAGCATATAAAAAGAGAAAACAACTGGGCCTAAAATTGAACCTTGTGGTGCTCCTCCTCTCTTCACTTATTCAGTACTCGCTCTCCCTTTCAAATTCATTCTGGATTTTGAAACCTACTTTTGTTGGTTAATTTTTTGGTATGCAAAACACAGAGTGAGGCTTTTCTTCGCAATTTATCCTCCATTACATGTAAATGTATTTTGTGCAGAAGAGTTCTGTTGTATGGTATAGTAGACCCACCAACCTCTTTGCTTAATTTTGCATTCTTCTTCACTCTCTTTTGAGTTTTCTCTTCATCATTTTTCTTCCCGATTAGTTTCTCTCTCTGTCTCCTTTTCATTGTCATGGTCTTGACCTGCCCCCCTCACCCCTCCTTTCCCTCGCTCTCTTTCTCTCTCTCCCTCCAGTTAGCAGAAACACTCCCCACCCACTAAAAAAGGGGATCCTAGATATTGATGTTATATTTGTCTCAGGTTTCTGCCATTCAGAAAATAACGGTGAAAAAAGACATTTTGAACACACATGCGTGTGTGTATGCGCGTGTCCATGATGGTTTCCATCTGGTTCTACTTTCCCAGGATGCTTTGGTGTGGTTTTTGTGGGAAACCGGCTAATGATTACACCTCATTCTTCTCATTATGTAGTCCAGACTTACATTTCTTGACTATAAATGCATGTGTTCAAAAGTGTGCATTTGTGTGTGTGCATGCATGAGATGAGTAATATGTTTTTTTGTGGGGGGTTTTTTTTTATCAATTCTTGGAAATTAAGTTTTCTGACTGACATGAGTTGTCTCTTTGTAGGACTAAACTTGCTCCAGGTTTACTTCCTCACACTAAGTCACTTAATCTCTAAAGTTACATTGTTATTAGTCATTTTAGTTATTAGTGTTTATGAGTAAACCAGAGTAGTAGCTCTGCAAACTGAAACCACTAGTAGATCTGCTAACTGAAACCTACTGGACTGCAGTAGGAGTTCTGTCCAAAGACTGTGTTTGTGTATTCTCCTTATCTTTTACCACTGTTTCATGGGGCTTCTGTTATTTAGGACTTTAGGATTAGAAGGCAAATGTATGGATTGATGGATGAGGTCTCAATCTGACTGAGCTGCAAGTCTTTTTGTTTTTCTTGAGTCAGGACTCATCAAAAAGTGTGCATAATAAATGTTAAACAAACAGAAATAAGAGGCAATAAATGAACATTATATAGCTGACCCCATACCTTTCTTCTAATTGTTTGACTTGACTGTATCGACAGAGACTAATATTAGTAAGTGAAGTGAAAATGATAGGTTGGTACTTGAGGCAGACAACACGCCTGGAGACAGACAAAGGAAGTGGAAAAGGTATGTAGGACATATACAAGCAGCATGATTAGTTGTTCAGAAGCAAGGCATGACAGAGGGGGGTCTCATTCTTTTATCTCAAGCGTGACCTGAATGTGTCAAAAAAAACTGAAGGTGGAAGGTTGTTTGGGTGGCACTGTTGAGAAAGGTTAACAAAAATACAAAGAAACAAAAAGCAACAGCTAAAGACAGACAAGGATTGCTGATGGCAAGCTGGATATCTTACCTGCCGGCAGGTGTCTTTGCATAGATGACCTCAGCACCTCTTCCAGCTCCACCTTCGTGTGTTGCAGCGCAGACACAACCCCGTCCAGAGCCACCTCTCGTGATGTGACCTCCTGCTCCAGGTGCCCAGCCCCTGCACCCTCTGGAAGCTGGAATCCTGTTTTTGTATTCATCCCCATCCCAGCTCCAGGACCGCTGAAGCAGCTGGTCTCCAGCTTGGTGAGTCGGGAAGCTTGCGTTCGTGCTGCAGAAAGGAGCTGATGTAGCATCGCCTCCAGGTTGTTAGAATTCCTGACAGAATTCCCGGCAGCAGCAGAAGTCTGATCTCCAGATTTGAGGCGCTCCAGGGTTTCTCTTAGGCGGCCCTCCAGTTGCAATGCCATCCTTCTTCCTGCTGACTCCATTGCAACCCCACAGGTACCACCATACTGGGCTACAAACCTTATCAAATGGACCAATGTAAAAAATATTCACCAAAGAGCTCTGCAACCAAGGCTCATTTAGCACTATATGGCCTGAAATCAGTATCAGCCCCTATTCACTCATAAAACCATTGAAATTAAAATGAACTGGATGACTTCAGGATACTGGTCTTAAGTAAAGCAGAAATTCTGTTGTTTAATCCATAAGGCAATCAAAAAAAATCTGCAGCAATTTTGATAATCAATTTCAAGTTCAAGTAATTTTTAAGGAAAAAAAAACAAAACAAAACACAGGATCCAGCTTCTCAAATTTGAATATTTTCTGTTTTTTTTCCATCTCCTATGATGGTAAAATGAATATATTTGGGGTTTCAACTGTTGATCAGATAAAACAAAAAGTTTGACGACACCACCATGGACCGTAGGAACATGTGATGGCCAATTTTCACTATTTCCCAACATTTTATAGTCCAAATGATATATCAATTGATAAAGAAAAAATAAGTGATAAATTATTTGATAATGAAAATAATTTTAAGTTGCACCCTTAGTATCTAGATGGATCAAGGATCATGGATAACAATACTAGTATTTGGACTTAAAGGTTGTAAACTTTGATTACACGTCATTTGAAAATTAGTCCTGACTTCTTAATATCAAGATGCTCAGCCTTTCAAAAAATTTAACTAATTTGTACATCTATCATAAAAGCTCATTTAATTTCATTTGAAACCGTAATTACTCTGACCTCTCATTCCTTTGTCCAACCAACCTGAGCATTTCTCCACGCAATGACCCCATCTCCACCTTGATGATATCATTGGCGTACTGAAGCAGCATGTTCTCCCTCATCTGACTATTCTCCAGCATTGAGAAGATTTTGTCCCACTTGGTCAGGTCTGGAGAATTGCAGGGTGCAGAGCTCGGTGTAGCTGGAGTGGATGGTGGAAAGAGGGAAAAAGAGTAAAGATATCTAATAGAAGATGAAATCATTGGGGTTTCTACAGCATGTATGTAGAGGATGATTTCCTTTTGGATGGAACAGGGGTTTTCAAAGTCTAACGCTGTGGGCCAACCTTCAGACAAAATTGTTCACATAATACATAATTGTATCATCACATAATGATGATACAATGTTGCAAATGAGTCAGCTGGTCAGTGATGGGCTACAACTAACAACAACAACTTTTTAGGCTGTATTATTGGCTGGACAACAACAGTAGGGCCAGTCCTATAAACGCAAATGTCCGCCACAGACTGACTGACTACTGAGTGATGAAGTTACAACATTGGTCGGCCGGCCGAGTGTCGGTGATTCCCCATTGGCCGTTGCTCTTTCAAAATGAATTGGGCATTTTCTATTATGTCATCAGGGGAGCGTTTAAAGGCAGTGTTTCCAACTTAGACCTTCTGGATTTAATGATGTTTCACTCCCCTTTAGTGACTTTTTTTCACAAAAACGCCTAGCAACAAATCTACTACTTCTGGTACAAACCTTAGCTACTTTCCGTAGAAGAGTTGCCAGTATTGTCCCGCTAGGGCAAGGCCATGTTTCCCTCCACAGTCACACCTCTCTGGACATCCCATTCAATTGAACACACGGCAGTCGACACATATGTGGATGAGCTTCTAACTTTCTCTCTGAGTGATCATTTTACAAGTACGTATAGCCAAAATCACAGCACAGCCGCTGTCTTTATTTTTTATGTGTATGGTGATTTTTTCAGACGACGTCGTGGTTATAAGATTTTAGTAGTGCAGAGCAGCAGCTTGGAAATGGCTTGGAAGTGACTGCTAGTTATGGCCCAACTTAATGGCCCATGTTTCAGTCACTATTTCATACTTGTTCTGGTGTCTGACAGCAGGAACAGAAAAATATGTAAATGAGAACAGCTTTATGGGGAATTTGGCTGTATTAAATTACTGTATATGTGAACACAGAGACTAGGAGAGAAGCAAACACATAAAGGGTTGAAACTGACTGACACTGGGCAGAATGCAAATACGACGCAATGACGTCACGGATATGGTAATTAGCATATTACATCATTTAGAAACATTTAGGGACTTTCTGAGCAGTATTTAGCTACTTTCAATTGAAAGTAGTTGTTTACAGTGGCTCCACAACAGTTTTTGACTACATCTCCAATTTCATACACTTACCATACGTGGTTCAGCCATGGACACCATTAGTATGCCGGCTGATACTAGTTCCTGTTTGCAGTGCACCCATGGTCATAAAGACAACTATCACTGGATTATTTTGATACTGAAGAAAGCTGAAAAAGGTGCTGATTCTTAGGCAAGTTGTGGAGTTAGAGGGAGCATCTTTTTTCTGTGATTTCTAACCGGATTTATTGACGTGTACACCAGGGACATCCGAGTGAATCAAAAAATACAGTGGGCAATAAGGGTTTTAAAGTACGTAATTGCCCTTCATAAAGTAAAATTTGTCCTGCAGAGGTTTAATTTTGCACAGTGTACTTATTTACCAGATGGGAGGACAGGTGTTGTACAGATGGAGGAAGCAGGAAAATATCATTAACTTTTATTAGAAGTTCTGAGTTGAACCTACTGTGATTCAAGGCCATAACTGTAAGGAGAAAGAAGAAAAAGGAAAATGTGTTTAATTCTGCTGAAAGATCTGACTGCTGCGAATGCCTTGGCAGAGATAGTGGAGATAGATAGTTGAACAAGAGGTAAAATGAAGGGTACAGTTGGGGACAAAAGACGAAGTCAAGTTGCTGGGACAGAGATAAGAAACCTTGCAAAGAAATAGGACAATTGGCTCATAAACCAAACACTCTGGCTGCTGTTTTTCTGGCGAGATCCAGGAATAATCCAGGAATGAGAATATGTGTCAGACACACTGTTCTGATTAACGTTTGAGCCTGTTTATACCTGCAGAGGGGCATTATCACAGGACTGCAGGATTTGTTTTGGCTGCCTGTCCCCAAGGTTCAAAGGAAATTAAGCAGAAGGTTCATGCACTCTGCTCCCGCTGACTTACCAAACTAAAGGCTCTGGTCTGACAGTGGTTTAGCAATGATTTTGATGGAACTGGGAGTAAGTAGAGTGTAAAAAGACCTCTTAGAGTTAGATTTCCTTAGCTTGGATCTTTGACACTTTTACAGTACTTTTGACCTACTTTGTTCGAGGACTTGTAAAGTCAGTTCTACTACTAAACTTACCTCTTATTTTGATTGGGTTAGTACTTATTTTTAAGAGACATGACAGTCTGTTTAGTTTTATTTGTTAAAATGATCTCTACTGTTTTTTTATGAATGAATGAATGAAACCTGAAACATTTAGTTGAATAATTAATTAGTCAATTTAAAAAAACGTATTTGAAAGTAATTTGATAATTCAATTGATAATTTAAGTTATTTTCTAAGCAAAAATTCCAAATAAAACTGAATATCTTTTGGATATTTTTTGGACCGTTGGTTGAACAAAATGAGACATTTGACAGCTTGGGCTTCAGGAAATTTTGATGGGAATTCTTCACCATTTCCTGCCATTTTATAGACCCAACCAATGTTTGATTAATTAAGAACATAACTGCCAGATTAAAGGCTACTGAAAATAATCACTAGTTGTGGTCACAGAATGAATTAAATTTATTTTTTGTGACTTTTTAAAGGATGAGTAGCAATTACAGGAATGAACCGTGAATGAAGTATATACACACTGTGTATGTACATATACAGGCAGATGGGGGCAGATGAAGAACAGGAGGCTACAACCTGTAGCCTCCTTTGACCAACAGTCAGAGAGGATAAATTGTTAGAAAAATGAATAACTAAATGTGTGGGTTTACTTTATGAGCTGTCATGTTGCCCTCATTAATTTAAATTCCATTTAGAGACTTGGAGATTTGAGCAGGTCAGAAGCAATGATCTGTGTCTTCCTCCAGGCTTTGACCTCTTTTTTTCCTCACACACCTGCACACACACTGTACTTATCTTACATGATTTGACTTTTTCTCCTTAGTCCAGCAAGCCTGTTATGAATTTTTGTGTTTTTGAAAGAACACACACAAGCAAATGTTTTACAGGCATAGTGCTGTAATTCATGTGCTTTTATTTTACTATTGTCAGCCATTTGTTTGAGCCACTCTCATTTTTGCCTTCAATCACGTTTAATCACATCACAGGCTGTACCCAGAGCAAGTTTCCTGCTTGTTAACTGTTGGTGTTGCAATTATACCTCCTGCCAGGTTTAAAACAACAAACAAATGCTAGCTATGAGGGGCCAGTTGCATGCACAAAAGCTGCATGAACTCAAACTTTCTCTTTATGTACACACTTGAACACATTCTTCTCTCTCTTGCATTCACACCCCTCACATGTAGGCTCCAAGCAATGCACACAGAGAAACAGTGATGCTTTCCAAAACAGCTAATAGAAGATTTTCATAATGATAACGTGCTTCTGCGATTGGTGAAGTAAAGTTTATTTTATATCCCACATTCCATACAACAGGCGTAGATTCAATGTGCTTCAAGACAAAAAGCAAAAAAGGCAAAGTTCATACATAACAAAAACATATAAAATAAGGTATTACAATATAAAAGGGAATAAGATATGTAAGGTATTATTATTATAATTAAAAGGGAATAATACTAATTACAATAGGGATAACAGTTTTACCAGTTAACAACATACTTTACAACTAACTAAAAGCTTGTGAAAAAAGAGATGTTTTTAGTTTTCTATTGAAAGATACTGTTGTACAGACCTTAGCTCATGTGGTAGAGATTTCAAAAGAGTAGGACCATAGTGACTTAAGGCACCATAAACTGATTGAGAATGTATTCTCTATTGTAGTGTGGAGGCCTTTGCTTGATGATCTAAGGGGTCTATCTGGTGTTTACTCAGTGAGCATGTCAACAACACAGGAAGGAGCTAAGCCATTCATAGATTTAAAAACATAAGTCGTATTTTAAAATCTATTCGTTGTTTTACTGGGAGCCAGTGAAGAGAAATTAAAACAGGAGTGATGTGTTCAGACCTTTTGGTTTTAGTTAATGCTTTGGCTTCAGCATTCTGAATGAGCTGGAGTTTATTTAACACCTGCTTTGTCAGTCCAGCAAAAAGTACACTACAGTAATCTAGTCTACTAGAAATAAACGTATGAACCAACTTCATGCAGAATCTGACTGAGACAGGAAATTTAGATATTTTTCTGAGATGATAAAAGGCTGTCTTGGAGATATTAGATATTTGCTTCTGGAAGTTAAGATCAGCATCCAAAATCACACCCAAGTTTTTGGCATGCTCACACGGTTTTACAGGCAGGGGAGTTAACAAAGAGTGAATCTGGTGCCTCAAAGCCTTGGGACTGACTAAAAGAATCTCTGTTTTGTCTTCATTTAGCTGTAATAAATGTTGGCTATCCAACATTTGATATCAGCAATGCCATGGATGAGGTCATTCACTAGGCTTAGGTTCTTGGCAGAAACAGATATGTGTAACAAAAAAAGTATGGAAACGCTTCATGAATTTGTTTTTGGTGATCAGTCATTCATGCTGTAATTTGTTTTGGCCCTGTGCTTTACTGGCTCAGCATATTCTTTGATGCTGCTCATCTCATACACAAACTCTGTCTCTGCCAACAGACTGTATACTGTAGGTACTGTGGCACTTGTTTTCAGTTCTCTCTGTTTCTCTCTCTGTATTTAAAGTCGCCCTTTTTGCGCATGAAAATACTCAATGAACTAACCAGCCAGGTATCAGCCTGTTATTTCTCAAAGAATAGCAGCAACATGATCAGCATTATCATACATATCCATCACTGGATCAATAAACTGATTTATTTATAGACTCCACCCAACCCACTAACCCCCAAAAAGTGAAGTGATTACATTATAACTGGATGCCAACTGTAATAGATTTGCATGTGTTCTACTCCAGCTCACAATTTTTATGCGCTCCGTCATCCTATGGTGATATTACCATTCAGTCATAGTGGAAAAACACTCTACACAACTTTCTCAGTTTTACAGTTTCTGATCATTTTTGGTGACTGATGCCTAGTGCTTCTGTTTCAGATTGAGGACTTAGGCAACAGTTTTGCCTGTTGCTGCTCTCCTACAACGCATTTCCACTGTAATGACTGTCATCTGTAATGACAGAGAGCGAATGTATAAGCACAACGAATCTAATGTCCTGATCTCACTTCTCACACAAAAGTGTGCTTAAATCCAACAAGAAACTGATTTCACGCACCAGATTTTAATTGAATTGCAACCATGGCTATCGGAGGATCTTAATCAGATACATTTTTAGCTCCAACACACACATACACAGTTCAATACTCACGTTCTGGTGTTTCTCCCTCTGTGATCTCATTGTAGTAGGTGTCAGCGTAGTTGACCTCGATATCATCCTCATATGCGAGAAGCAGACACACACACACCGACAGCACACACACTGCCTGGGGGAGCCTCCACCGAAACATGCTGCTGCTGCTGCTGACTGAATGTGCGCGTGTGTGTGTATTGAGAGAGTAGGTTGCAGTCGAGTTGGCTGTGTGTGTTTTTGTCTCTGCTGCCTCTCTCTGTCTTCTCACTTTCTACAGCGCTGCAGGTCCACCACTCTCTTTTTCAACCCTCACTCTGTCATACAGTATATGTCCCTCCTCCCTAATGACTCCCCACCTCTTTCTCTCTCTCCCAGTCTCTCTCTGTCTTTCTCTCTCGTTTTTCTCATTAAATGCTGAGCAATCCCTTGGCAGGAAGCCTGGCAGTGTAGAGTACTCCAACCAGAGATAGGGGCTCGTTGGGCTCTACACACACACACACACACAAACACAAACACACACACACATACACACACACACACACACTTACAGACATTTGTATTACTATACAATACGTAGGAGAACTTTCCATTTATTTTACTGTTTATCCATAATGTCTTAACCTTCAAATCTTAACCCTCAGGCCTGCATACTTAATCTTAAAGGATAAATCCTGTTTATTACAGTTTAGGTCTTACTTTTGTAGTTTTGTCAGTAATTGCTGAGATCTGGGAACAACGCAACATCGAAGTAGCAAAGTCAGAAACATGAGCAGTCAGAGCAGCAGGTTTTAACAGTTTGGCCAGATCATCAAAACCACCTTATCTGAGTTAAATCCAAATGTGAGCCCACCCAAAATGCTGGTAATCCCTCACTGCACTGGACATTTTCACCAAGTTTCCTCTTCTGAAATAATTTCCTCTCATGTTAATTTAACACAATAATGTCATACCTGTGACTCATGCAGGAGCACTGGAGAGGACTGCAGGGCTTGTACATTCATCTGAAGTATGCCAGTGGTCATTTGTGAAACATGACACACCACCCTGACAGTAGTCTCTGTGAGATGGGCCACAGATCTCAACATTTACACTGATGAGTATAAAGAAGACAAGAGCCAACTCTGCAAAGATAACATCCAAGTTGTAATAAACCTTTAAACTCATCTTTATACTAACCTTAACACTAAACCCAAGCTATTACTCCACTTTGTTTTTTAGCCATACTCTGATCTGAACCTCATCCTTATTAAGTCAATTAAAACCCTTACACGTTATTCTACAAAATTATACATTCAAACACACGGGAAAGTCTTTTGAGGAAATTAAGAAATGTCAAAAATTTCCATCCTTGTGAAAACACTTCTCACAAGTGCAGAAATGTAAAGGCAGCACTCCATCTCCATCCTGCGAGTAAGGCAGTGACTCATGCGTCGTTGGAGGTAGCCCGTATGTCGTAATCGCATACAACTGCAGCTCCCGCGACTCACAGAGCCAAGGAGAGAAGGGGGAAGAGGTAATGGAAGGGGGAGGTAGCAGAGAACACAAACTTTCCTGATTTTTGCCCCATGCCGAGTGTGTGTGTGTGTGTGTGTGTGTGTGTGTGTGTGTGTGTGTGTGTGTGTGTGTGTGTGTGTGTGTGTGTCTGCTGACGGAAGTTTGAATGGAACCCAGACAACAGGGGTTTCTAAATGGGTTTATTGTTCTCCTGCTTTGCTCTGCTTATTTATTTATTTGTCAGCCTCACCATGTGTGTGTGTTCATGTTTGTGTGTATATACAGTACAATGTATATGCATCTGTGTGAACTGCCTAAATTCTTGTGTGTATGCTTGTGTGTGTACTTTCAAGGGAATGGAAATAATGACTTCCTCATGGGATTTTAGGGTTTTCCCCTCTCCAGCTCTCATCCCCCTTCCTCCATCTTTCTCTCTGCCTGTCTCTCCTTCATCGTGTCTTTTTTCTCTCTTTCAAATACCTACTGAAACACACAGTTGTCCACTTGTTATCTTGGAGGAACAGCCTTTTCATTCATACAGCTGCACTGAAAGTCAGAGTCAGAGTGAGCTCTTTATCACCACTTGATAGAATACAGTGTTGATTTATTCCAGGTGTGCATTTGATAGTTGTTTTTTTTTAGACTGCTGCTATAGGTAGGTCCTTCTCAGTAAAAAAAAAAAAATAACCCCCCTAATGCACAAGAAGTGATTTGCTTTATGTCTCCTTCAGCTGCTGCAGTTATTTGATTCATAAAATAGGAAGTGAGTAGTCAGCATGAATATCCACTGTTAACAGTCACTGACCAGGCAAAGGAAAAAGCACTACCACCAAGAACTAAAAGATTATCATCTCTATATCTAAAAGACAAAGACTGTCAAGGAACGGGCGCAGTTTGATTGACAAGTGACAAGTGATAGCTTGGTGCTAGTACTGCAGAGACACCTCAGCAATGACATTACAGGTGCCAAAAATGTAGACTTTGCCGACTTCCAGTGATTTACAAAGACTGAATACAATGCACACAGAGAACAAGAGTGACATTACACAGAAACAGGAAAACCGTCAAAAGAACATAGAGTTGAACAACAACGACCAAGGACATTAAGAACAACAACATAAAAAGCACAGCACTTTAAAAAAAATAAAAAATGTAATTATATAATATTAAAAAGAAGAAAGAAAAAGAAAGAAAGGGTTAAAGGAAAATAAATCAGCAAATAAATATGCAGTATAGAGTGAGAAAAATCCAATAAAAATGACAGGTCATTAAAGCTCTAACTTAGAGATTTAGAGAATGTGCGTTTTTCATATAGAATATAACAATCAAAATATGAAAAATGACATTTCACTGAAAGGCAATTTTCCTGCGCTGGGGAAATAGAATTACATCATATAAAGTAAAAGTGTGAGGATCATTGACGAAACTGAAAATGTGGGAAGCAAGCTCAAAATATCTGTACCACAGCAAAAAAGAAAAAGAAAAAAAAGAGGAATTCATACTTTCAGGTGATTGCAAAAAGTACAAAGATCTGCAGTGTCCTCATATTTTGCAATAAAGGAATTAACAGGATAAATACAATGCAGTACTTCTGTGGCTTTATTGGATGCATTTATTAGATATAGAGCTTGGGTATTTTTATAAGGTAAAAAACACATTTTTTCTTTATGTAGTCAGTTTACCTTTTGGACCAATTTTTATGTTGGTTGTGAAGAATTTGTGATGCAGACGTGTACTCCAGGGTATCTCAGTTCCCTGTGACATCACTGTTGGGTGTGGTTACGGGTACAGCGAACTTGAAACCTTCGACAAGAGATCAGTGAAAACACTTTTTCGACCTTGTATAAAGTTTATCTTATTTCACAATGTTCAACATGTTTGTTATTACCCACTTGTCCCCGCTGTCAACAATAGGATTCACAGATATTACACTTTTGAAGACCGAGATTGAAAAAGACAAACACGAGTGGGTATATACACAGTACCTGTGGATTGTATTTGTGTGCATATGTGTGGTGTACATGTTTCCATGTTTTGGCTTATGGCTGCCACCTGCAATTGGCAATAAGCCAGCGGGAGACACATCATACACGTTTCCCTGACAGACCGGGGAAGAAATCATTCAGTGTGTATGCATGTACAGTATGCACGTTTGCATTTGGGTCCTGTGCGTTGTGTATGCTTTCTTAGATAAATGTGACTTATTCTGAAGAAATTAATAGAATTACAGAAGTGTCCAGTGGGGATGTTACATTTATGGTATTACCCTCATAAAGTGTTCTTGCTCTTAACACAGGACACAGAAAAAAAAAAATTTTTTCATCTACAGAATAAAATTTCATTCTGTCAATATTAAGATATATACCACTCAATCTCATGTGGCAATCTAAGATTTTCGAGTGGAGAAAAATGGCAGGTTTACAGTGTCAAAGCAGGAAATAGTTTGACATTCTCAAAGTGCAACAAAAAGTCTTGTAGAGGAAGCAAGGCCAGGGATGAATTGATGGAT
Organism: Xiphias gladius; assembly: GCF_016859285.1. Taxonomy (NCBI): domain Eukaryota; kingdom Metazoa; phylum Chordata; class Actinopteri; order Istiophoriformes; family Xiphiidae; genus Xiphias; species Xiphias gladius. The sequence continues at coordinate 10,009,213 of NC_053406.1, read as the reverse complement.
GCACAAAGTCAGCTTCAGCAAAGTGTTTGACTTTGACACAGGAGAATGGGAGCTGCATCTCGTCTCCTTTCTTATAAGCATGAAAGCGACATTTCTTAAAGTTAACTCAGGTTTTTAATGTTAAAACATACCTTTAGCATAGCGGCATGAGTTTGGAAAATGCTTATGAAATGCTTCAAATGCTTAAATGACAAATGACCTACTTATGAATGACCAATTTTTCAAGTATGACTTATTGAAATTATTTTATACCAAGTGACTATTGGACATCAAGCATGTAGATGTGTCACCCCATGGTTCAGCAGCTCTTAATTTCTGCTGACTCAGCAGTAAGCAAACGAGGGGCTGAGTGATGCCCCTGTTTGGGACTCATCATACTCTGAAAGCGTCTTGTATTCTTTGATAATGATGTAGGATAAAGAGGAAGTTCAAGTCAGAATGGATAGGACGTTTTGTGTTTCACACAAGGAGGGAGAGAGTCAGAAGGGTGAAGTTATCTAGGTGAAAGGGGAAGATGGTCATTGAGCTTAAACTTTGCAGGAGAGACTGTCTGCATTGGTGTGTGTATGGATAGAAATCTATGAATTGCTGGCTGTAATGATGTGTACTTTATGGATTCGCTCATGCAACAAAAATGCACAGAATCCCAAATATATGGGCTTTCTATGAGAGGTTTGTGTCCTGTCTCTTACATTTTGATTTGACAGTTTCTATCCACCCTCGCCCACCTGAGGTTACTCGAGCTGCGTGGTATTTGACTTACGGGACATACACACATGAAATGAGTGTTAGAGGCCACAGAAAACACATTACAATTGGAAAGCTCTCTGAAATCATCCCTCTGGATATCATTTGTGCTGATCTCTGCAGTTTTGTCTTGTACAATAATTTCCCTTGAATAGGAGTTCAGTGTTTAAGAGTTTCTTCTGGCAAGTTTTGTAAATTGTTGGATATGAATGGAATGTTTCTTTATTTGTCCAAAAAATTACTGAGAAAATGATTGTTAGATAAATAAATAATGAGAATAAGTATTAGTTGCGGCCTTCATTTAAAACAACTAATTGAGAGCTTTAAGAGAGCTTTAACGCAGACAACTAACTCAGTGTGTTTGGGTGTTTTGTTTTGTTTTTGTTTTTTTTTCCTTTAAAAAAGATTTCTATTGACTTTTATTCAGCGCGTTTTACTGTGTATAAGAAAAAGTTTTGTTTTAGGGAAATGTGTAAGACCTTGTGTTTGCTCTTCAGGCATGTACTGTATGTGCTATCCCTTATCCCCAGGTATCTTGATCCAATTTGGGTTTGGTCTTGCAGACTATGGAGGCTAAAATGTTTTTGCGTAACATGTAAAAATTAGTAATATGAAAAATGCATGTGCATTCAGATTCAGATACAGATCTCAGAAAAGTTACTTTGATTTAGATGCACTGGTCCCAGTGCTGTAAGTGATACCTTTAATTTATGGTTCTGTTGTTACTGTGGTTTGAAATGGCTTTTTACCACAGCCATATCTACAGCAAAGAGACTGGAAATCATTTTTCCCATTACTCAGACTGTTTTAGTGTCCTCTTAGGGCCTTTATGGAAGTTTTTTGCAAGGACATTTTAATATAGCAGGGACAAAAAAACTATTACTTTAAGACAGCCAGCAGCTGTATTAAAGTCATTTTTTTATTCAAAGTCAACTGTCTTGCAGAATTGGTTAATTTTTTTTGACTCACCATTTGATTCTAATGTGACATTTGGAAAAAACTGCACACTAAAAGAAAGTCAACATGTGCTCCCCTGCCTCTTCACATAAAGTTAACAATAGTTTGACAGATCAGTTAGCAGATTGTTTTTGTTTTTTTTTTTCTTCTTGGAAAATATCTTAGGAGCCTTACAAAAATGTCGCCTTTGTGTGCTAAAGGACCAAAGGTCATTACAGGAGATTTTACTGTGATTTGTAAGTCATGATGAGGGGTTGGGTGTATGCTGGAATGAAGGTATGAAGGTCAGATACTGTGTACACACACACACACACACACACACACACACACACACACACACACACACACACACACACACACACACACACACAGACAGAGAGAGAAGCTGTAGGTAGATACAGAGGAAGTCAAATAAGGCAGTTTTACAAAATGAGCATATTTAACCAAAATTAAAAGAGTATGTTCAGTCCAGCCAAGGTGTGTCTAATACATGCTTTCCGTGTGTGTGTGTGTGTGTGTGTGTGTGTGTGTGTGTGTGTGTTTCTGCCTGAAGGTACAGTATACAGGGTCATCAAACAGGTAACCTCTATAAATCCCCCTCAGTGTGTTTATGTGCAGACTCTCGTCTCCTCCTACCTGTTAACATTCCTCTGAACAGACCTTTAAATGCTACAGTCTCAGCTTTATTACTAGCTCTCTCTTTCTGTGCATCAACTGTATCTGTCTTTTTTTATGGTGATTTGTGTCCTAAGTGTAGAGATGGGGGTGTATGAGGTTATTCAGTGTAATCTATGATTAAAGGGAAGAGAAAGGGGCATAACAAGAGCCAGTGACCATCTTCTAAATATTTATGTGTGCTCGTCTCCTTTCCTCTGCCTTTGCACAGAAGAGTACAGAACAGTCAGTCCTTTTTGCTGATCAGTACCAGCCGCTTTTAAATCTTTGAGCCTGTGGTTAAGTTGATTTATAGCTCTGGATCACATGTTGCGTCAAACCATTAATTTTGGTTTCTGTTGTGAGGTTTTATCAAAAATGACAAAAGTGCGCCAGGTGTAGTTCGAACAGCTTCACTTTTCTTCAGCTACTAGCTGTTTGACATATCTTGGACCGGAGGTCACAGTCAGTGCAAAGTCAACTTTGCTGTTACATAGAAGAAAAGTTGTGATACAGTATTGATTTGTTTAAAAATAAATAAGTATGAGTAATTAAATGAAAAAAATTAGTTTGAAAAGAAATTAGTGAATTGGAACAAAAGGCAACAGGCTATTGAGCTTGTGTATCAGCAGGTGTGTTTAATATTGGAATAATAAAGGATGGATATTTGGAATTTTCCACTTTTTTACCCTTTTCCTCAACCTGAAACCATTTTTTTTTTTTTAGATTTGAGTAAATCGGATATAAAGGAATAATTTGAGACTTTGGGAATGTTGTGGAAGAAACACAATCTTAACCATGACTGATGTTCTAGTATATCAACACAGTCTACTCATTAAGAAGGTATGAAAGGCTGTCTGGGAACATATCAAGGGCAGTACTCTGTGTATCAAAATGCAGCTGCAGACTGTCTGATTAGAGAGATGAGTTAAAGTCACCTGTGTCTGGGTGGTTACACCACAACGTGTATTAATAACCAGTACGAGAGCCGCTCAGTGCTCTCACGGTCTGATACTTTGTTGACGGTTGTGATCGTCCACTTGCAAGTGATATAAAAAATCTCAGAAAGACACTCTGTCGTTTTTGAGTCTGTATAACAAGAAATTGAAAAATGCTTATTCGCTTTCTTGCCGATTTAAATAAGAAGATTCAGTTAATTAGTAAGCTTTACAGGTGCTGGTAGGTGGATTTTGTGGCCTTCAGACAGAGCCAGGCTACCTGTTTCCCCATTTTCTTCCTCACGCTAAGCTAAGGTAACGGGCTTCTGGCGGTAGCTTCATACTTACCTTACGGAGATAAGAGTGGTATCAGTAGTCTATTCTAACTCTCTGCAAGAAAGCAAATAAGTGTCTTTTAGCTCCAAAATCTCACTGCAGTTGAACATTGAATTTATTTAATATGTCTTTTGATGCCTGGCGCTTGGTCCTTTGTTGGACACAAAAGCCATTGTTTGAAATCTAGAAATGAACCTACCATTTTAAAACAAGAGTCTTTGTTCAGAAATGGGAATCATTTAAAGATGTTTCATACATGATTCAAAGGCTGTTGGGTAATGCCTTGGGTTTTGTTGGGCTGTGTGTTGATTAATGTCCAGTCATGAGTAAGCACTGAGTTTTTTATTTCTTGTATCATCATCACTGAAGCCATTAGACGTCTGATCCAGCAAGAAACACGAGCAGTCAGAAAATCGTTACAAGTTTTACAAAACTTATTTGGAAGAGAATGCATGTACATTGAGTAAAGTCAATAATACATAAAGTACAAAAGGTACATAAAAGCAGTGATAGACAGTACATGGAATGAAGCAACCAGTTACTGATAACAAATCGATAACACTTAAAAGGTAGATTTGGAAAAAGAAAGAAGGTAAATTCAGTGTATCATAGTATATGAGAATGAATAAAAACATAAATAAATACAGTGTGTCCTTCACATCAAACAGAGTCTGAATAAGCTCTTACTTTGAAAGGGAAGAAAATAACTGGAATCTCGAGGGTTAATTTTTGGGAATATTTCTTCTCTAAGGGTCATATTTTATAAGAAAATTGACTTATGTCTCCACTTCGACTGTTCACACTGGGCACCCTGGTGACCCTTTTTAGTATCCAAATGGTGCTGTCCAAGTTTTTATTTATAATTTCTCTTGTTTGAATTTGTCTTAAATTTGGGGCTTATTGAAAACATCTCTCGCTTTCTCTCTTTTTTCTCTGGCAGGTAACTACATGCTGTTGCGAGTGTTGCCATCAGTTTACCCCAGACAACCAGATACCATCCACCGTCACCTAGGCAACCTCACTGCAATGATGTCACAGCTGGAGTCCCCGGAGCAACAGCACCTGATCAGACTCATTCAAATGGTTGCAGAGCAACATCCACTTGTGAGTGTTTTTTTCTGTAGTTTTATGTGAGAAATAAAGCAAAATGTACTTTGGGCAAACCGGACTATTCATTTTCACTGTGATGAATATGTTTTTATGTTTTTTATAATCACATGGCCTAAAGTGAATTATCCCACTTAAATCACTATCACTTTGCCAACAATCTAAATACAAACTGTATTAGTCACATTTTCCTAAATCTTTTTGTTGGCACCATTTTTGTCAGCCCTGGAATAGCTGTATCAAGAAGCCATAGACTAGTATCACCTAAAATGAGTAATCTTCCAGCTGTATTATACAGCATACTACTATTTAAAATGATTATGACGTAGTTACGATTCAGCAGAACTGTGGTGTTGTTTGAAAATAGTCCACTATCCAACTAAGTCAGAGTCTCTGTGGCCATGGCAAGAATTTTTAGCAACCTACATGTGTGGCCTTTTTCTAACATTTCTGCTTTTGAGTGAAGCTTAATCAGACCTTTTACCGTTCAGTTTTGCTATATCCTGTAATGAGCTGATGTGGACACGTAGAAAAAAAATCCCCTGGAACATAGTTAGAAGTGAGGCAATGCAACAGTGATTGTGGAATATACATTTCTCAGTAGGAATTCCCTTAATCCTGCATATTTTGGAGCAGAGCTGCTGGGGAGGGGAAAGTACCACATACCAGTAAACACAGCACATGGTAGTAAAACATGGATAGTCTCACTCACATGTTAAGCACTGGAGAGAGAAATCCAGCCATCTGGAGTTATTCTAATCTCCACCCCCCACAGAGACACACAAAATATTTCTTTTGTGATTGTATCTGCATTTTATCACAGCGGTTACCAAATCTTCCGCGTCCTAATTTGCTGACTGGAAGTGATGCAGTATTGAAAAGATTAGAAATGTCAATGATATGTAACTTTAATACTGCATGACTTCAATTTTTCAGTGGTCGAACATTGTCTCCCTGAGGAACAGATACTGTTTGAAATGAACATGATTATTCGGAACAAGTGACTCATAAAGGAGCAGCAGGAGGGCTGCAATGGTGGGCATTGTTAGTCTAATCCAGTGCAGCCCAGTGTGACCAGTACAGATAATGAGGAGGAAGTGTTCAGTCACCCAGTTTGTCCAGACAGTCCTACAGTCAAGCTTTTATTTATTATTAGTCACCAGGCAATTCATCTCGCTCCAAGGTCACTCCTCGCACCTCCAGCCTTCATTAAAGACACATCAGGCGTCTGTTTGGTAGTGTTGGTGCCCAGAAAGTGACAGAATTTCTTACTGTTATTATCAAAAATTATAAATCATGCTTTATTTTTATTTTGCATGCAGATGTTAAGCCCTCAGGTGCCTGCGTTGGTTGGTTACCTAGGTAACCAGTCTCTAACTGAGGCCCTACTGGGCGTGCTCGTAGACGTCTCACAGGCCAGCCCTTCCTCACTGGTCAGCTTCCTGCCAGCACTGAGGATTGTGGGGCAGCAATTCCCTGCTCTCCAAGGCAATGTGGCCAAAATCCACGGTGCTGTCGGCATCATCAGCGAGGTACAAAACACACACACACACACACACACACACACACTCGCATTGAACAAACAAACAAACTGACAAGTTTACATTTTTTTGCCGTCTTGCAAGATGAAAAATCTGCACAAGCTGAAAATGGTTCAACTTGGAGAAAATGTAGCAATTATTTCCAAGCTTCAATTAAGGAATGTGAAAAGACAAGAGGGAAAACATTGGGTCTGAAGGAAATAACAGAAACAAGTAGTGTTCCTTAAAATCAATCCAATTGATTAATTGGTGCTGTCGGCATCATCAGCGAGGTACAAAACACACACACACACACACGCATTGAACAAACAAACAAACTGACAAGTTTACATTTTTTTGCCGTCTTGCAAGATGAAACATCTGCACAAGCTGAAAATGGTTCAACTTGGAGAAAATGTAGCAATTATTTCCAAGCTTCAATTAAGGAATGTGAAAAGACAAGAGGGAAAACAGTGGGTCTGAAGGAAATAACAGAAACAAGTAGTGTTCCTTAAAATCAATCCAATCCAAATCAAATCCAATCAATCCTCTTACACACAGTAGGTACATGTTGATTCCGCAGCAAATGTATGCATTGCTGGTGCATTGGCTAAGCAAAGACTACATGTAAAAAATGGCAGGGGAACAATGCTATTAATGCACTTTAGACCTGCCCGACAGTGGGTATTCACACAGACACACACACACACAGTGAAACAGGCAGGAGTGATTATTTTAATGAGTAGTGAGGAATGGGCTGCAATCTCACATGACTTGTTCTCTGTTGTCCTGCCAAGTGTAAGACACAAACTCTCACACAGGACAGGCCGGGCAGATCCGGAGGTTTTAGACTGCGGTCTAACACCTACATCACTGTTCAGTGGGAACGTCTCTCCTAAACAAACACGTGCCGAGTCCTCAGAGGAGTCAGAGTCTCCCTGGTCGGAGAAAAAAAGAAAAAGATCTCATGTGACAGAATACTTAAGTAGAAGGGTTTTTTTTTAAGCTGTAGCCTAATGGTGCAGCCATAACACAATTTAAGGGAGCATTAACCTCAAGAAAGGTACTGTGTTATACCTGTGCAGACAAAGGAAGAACCAAAAAAGTTGCACCATCAGATTAGCTGCATATGTATGACAATACTGCTTTAAATTGTGCAGTATGAATTGTGATATGATAAACATGTAAAGTGAACAGCTTTGCTTCCATCAGGTCAGTTTTGTTCAAAAATATATTTTTTCAAAGTAAGGGCGTGTGTTATTCTTGTCCGTACTGTGTCTGTTATTAGGTGCATAAAGTTTTTTTTATTTGATTTGATTTGCAATAATTTGATGAAGCAAAGGTTTTTCTGTCTCAGAATACTATTAAATAAATATATATGACCACAACTTCTACTACTACTAATACAGTATTCTACACTTTGTGGAAAATTTAGATACTGTTTTCAGTTCAGCTAAATGTGTCCCATGAGCCTTATTTTGGCCATCCTACCGTTAAACACTTGGCTGTCCTGCAGACGCGTCTGCTCATTAACCCCTAATAACCCACCACTTTTGACTTCTCTTTAGGACAAAAGTGGTGTTTCAGCCATTACTGGCTATGCTGGAGCCTTTTGCTAAAACACTTGGGCTGCTGATTACAGGTTAATTAGCCTAGCGACTGGAGCAAACTGCAAGGTGCCATTGCTGCTGACTGATGGGGTGGAGATGGAAGGAGTGACGTATGCTGAGGTTTTTCATAAACACACATGCATATAGAAGGTCAGTCATTAAATCCTGTCCTATTAGCTGCCTGGCTCTGTTTCTGTAAGGAGAAAAAAAAAACTCTTGAAGTCGGATGGCTGGCCCACCACTCTAGTACAGACAACAGATATCTCAACAATTGCCATAAAAATATTGCACATGCATTCATGGTAGTCAGAGGATGACTCCCAATGACTTTGGTGATCACCTTTTTCACTTTTTCTCTAGCAGCACCAGCTGGTCAAAGTTTGAATGAAAGTGAAATATCTCTAATTCTACAAGATGGCTTAGGACTAAATTTCAGGTTGACTTTTGTGGTCTTCACTGAAAGTTCTTGACAACTTTTGGGTGGATTACCTCAAAATTTGCTACGACATTCATACCCCTCTCAGGATGAATTGTAATAACTTTGGTGGTGCCTCTGACTTTTCATCTAGTGTTATCATCAGATCAAAATTTTTAATTTGTCCATTACCATAGTTTATGATCAAATACCTGCAAAACTAATACAATTCCAACAGCGTCAGCTGTAGTTTGTGTTTAGCCCTACTTAGAAAATGTTAACATGCTATCATGCTAAACTAAAATAGTAAAAAAAAATGCTAAACATCAGCATGTTAGCATTGTAAATGTGAGCATGTTAGAATGCTAACATTAGCTTTTAAGTCAGCCGTAGACTCTTAGTCTTGTTTATCTGAAGATTTTAAATTAACACTTGATTCTATTATCTTTCTTTCCCATCTGAAAGTGGTTCTGAATAAATTCCTTTTGTTGGCCAGGCTTGAAAAAACTTAAAGGAAAGAGAGAAAAAGAGTCAGTGGTACATAACAACACAGTAAATGCTTGCAAACCTAAAAGGACACACACACTGGAAGTGAAGGCAATACAAAGGACGATACAAGACATACACCAGATAGCATAGAGTGCATATATATTCTGTACATCACAGCTTCCGCACACTCATCGGGTCAGAATGTCTGACGTGTGTTAACTTGTGTTGTGCAGACGTTGTATGTAATACATGATTGTCCGCGCAGCTCTGTAATGATAGGGAGGATGAAGTCACAGATTACAGTCACTCTGAAGTGGGTGTGTGCAGACTGATGAAGGTGTCAGGAGGACAGGGTGAGGGTTCCAACTCTCAGTTTTCCTCTGGGTCCATTTAAGGCAGTTTAACGTCAATTTGGGAAAATTAACGACAGGGGAAAAAACATCACAACTGTCTCTAGATGAAGTGCCCCCCCCCCCCACACACACACACACACACACAGATACACATACACATACACACACATACACAGATAGATAGACACACACACAGAAATCATGGATCTGGAAACCATACTAAAGTTTTTTATTACTCCAGGGCAACCTTTCCTCCAAAAGCTCCCTTCCTCCCCAATCTTCTTGTCGAGAAACCCGCCAACCTAGCTTCAGCACAGACACACACACACACACAAATACAAACACATACTCACACATACGCACACAAAGTTGGTCGGACCTCAGTGTCCTGTCTTTCTTCACATTGGAACCATTTGGAAAATAACCCATGTTTTTCTGGGAAATGCCTCCGCAGAGGCCTCCTGGTGATGGCAGTCGTGAGTGCCTCCTGTGGGCTCGTGTTTTTGCCCTACTTGCACACACACACACACACACACACACACACACTCACAAACACACTTTCGCACTGGGATGCATTTGTATTTGATTCTAAGTGGGTTGCACAACACTATCTCTTTGGCTTCCTTTACCTCCTGAAGGGAAATAGTCTATATTATGTTTCTGAACCTATTGCTTGTTAGATCAGACGATATCTCAATTCTTATCAAAGATCTCTGAGTGAAAGAAATCCCTGTACACTGTACAATGCTGTTCAATCCAACAGCCCTGTAGTAAATACTCCCTCTGATGAAGTGAAAAGTTTTTATTTGCTGTTGACGTCAATTCAGAGAAGTGTGAAGTTGTGATTCAACTCTATGGTCATTTTTGAGGCTGTAGTTTGTGGTGGTCTTGAATTGGTCTGCATTGTATTGTGAATTTTTTCTCATATTTTTTTTTCCTTTATACTGTATGTTAATTGGGTGAACAACATATAAAAACCACCTTTCAATACTACGCAGCAACATCACTAGAAAGTATACGGCCTTACTAAACACACAAACGATATAAATATGATCCCTAACAACAAACTAAGACTGCGCTGCACTACATCATAGAGGTGTTTCTATTTTTCTGATCACTCGGTTTGAATCATAGTTTCCCGAAAACAATTTTACAAGACAAAATAAGGATTTTTTAAGGCTTCACTGGTTGAAGGCTGTTAACACTGAATACTGTCTTCATATATGTAAAATAAAAGTTGGATTACTAAACAAATACCTTCATTTAGAAATTATTTTAAACAACAGAGCAGGCGCTGTAAAGCTGCCAGTCACAAGATAGATCTAAGTGATTCAAAAGTTAGAAAAGATAAGGAGGAGAGCAAAAAGTTTACTTTTTCAGATATGTCTCCTGTCTTTGCCGTTTTCCTCTCTATTACTGCATAGTTTTATTTCTTCAGGCCTATAAAACCTATTGAGACAGTAAAAATCACTCTTTGCTCATAGCTCATAGAAACATATAACATTTGAGAAGGGGCTTGCAAGTTAACCTTGCTTTGTTTGAAGGATCACAAACCAAAGTGGTTGGGAACCACTTGTATAGAGACATAATGTGCCATGCAATCCACAGGGGGGATTTAAAAGTGTTAAAGCCAGTGGTAGCGAGAATGGTCATCCCTCTAGGAATTTTTAACAAAAAATAGAGAATTATTTGCAAATGGTCCTTAAAGCCCTTGGTAAAACAGCATAGTACATTGGAGACACTCGAACAAATCAGTCAGTATAGTGTAAGTATAGTACAGACGGTATTGAGGTTGATGAGATTGGCAGAGAGGTAATGATAAACTAACTGTATTATCTGAAATGATTGCTTTTCTTTTGGCTATTAATATTGGGCATTAAATTAATCAATAAATGTGTTAATATCAGGTTTTAATAAGGGAAGTGTGACATTTTTGTACCAAGGAAATGTCATTTCTGCTGAAATATCGATTTGCTGAAATCCGTCACAGTTGCTCAGTTCAGGTAGAAATGAGCAGATTTCAAAATTTAAATGACCTTTCGCTTGATATACAGAATATAGTTAGTCATGTCCGCTCCCTGGGAGAGAAAGCACACATTCATGCACACAGCAGTATCGCCATACTGGTGGTTGAGCACCACACTGCAGCTCCAAATGAAGAAGAGAGATCAGTGTTCTGATGGACAATCAGGGGAAACTAAGTGACCGAGCAAACAAGGAACGAAAAAAAAAAAAAAAACAGGTTGGTGAGCAGAGAAAGGATCTGGCGTCTCGATGAACCGATGCAGTGTTTTGTTTTGTTTTTTATTTTTATTTTTAAACTCTGAATCATTCAACATTCAAATTAAGCTTTTTTCAACTTATATCTCTAACACACAAGCACATGTGCTACTGCCAGAGGAGATTGGCTCCCAGGGTTGTTGGAATTATGATAATGGAGTGATGGAAATGAATTGGAAATGAAAGTTGTCTTTCTCAGAGGATGTGTTTATTTATCTGTCTGTATGTATGTTTGTGCAAACATGAGGCAGAAAGAACTGATTTTTTTCCTCCAGCTCTGTATCTGTCCTGTCAGATCGGCACTGTGGGGAATATCTGCTCCTCTGCCATAATTCTTTGCAGAACATTAAAACTCATAATTAAATACAACAATTTGTAATTCTCTTATAAAAACTTCCTGTTGTTATCATCTTTTGCAAGAGCTTTCTTTTTTTCTTTTCTAGTCATGAGTCAAATCCGTAATGTCTTTAGGACATCAAACCACGGCCAAGGGATTTTTCCAGACAATTAAACACAATCTCTAACGTTTGATGATTAAAGAGGCCTTCATGACCTGGCAGGCTTTTAATAGTATTACTGTAAAATGGCTCACTTGCAAACTGTAAATGATGCAAGTTCTGGTTATGCTGTAATGTTTAGAAATATTGTAGTGAGGCCTTAAAAAGTAAAATCATCTCAACAACAAAAGCCTGACTTGTGGTGCAGAAGTAGCAGACATCCTAGTGAAGTCTTTGTACTTGCAGCCTGCGCTCCAGGCAAACTCCTGTTTCCTTTCTGTGTTGGACCTCAGAAACCTTTAAATACTTGGCGTGTTGTTATAGTATAAAGTCAAGTTCTACCTTTTCTGGTAGTTTTAGCATCCACATATAAATTTAGTATCCTACAGAGAGAGCTCATGAAACACACCCAGAATGTGCAGTAACTGCATTCTTCTCTCCTCGTTACAAGGTGTGTTTGAGCTCACATGCGCAGGTTGGCTCGGTCCATCTTTCTGTCCCTCCATCGATCAATCATAATTGGCTCTCAGTCAGAGGAGGGGAGGCAGCGCTTTGAGTCCTCATTTTTTAGTCCAAGCAATTTGAGTTGATTACGAGTTTAGAGACCTAAGTTTAAAAAAAAAAATCCTGTTTTTTTTTTTTTTTTTTTTTGTACAGATGAGAGGGTTTATTTGGCTTGGTTCCGCCCTAAAACGCTGCAAGAGAGCTGTGACTGAATCATGTCACTTTTGTTCATCTGTGTTATCACAACAATTTTTGCGTTGACTGGATTACACCCCTTGCAGTTTAAATAGTAATTAAATGAAAGTACATGTTGCATTTACAGGACTATATTGTTCATGATACATGTAAATGTAAAAGAGAGGTTTGAATCTTTGTTGGAGAATACAACAAATATGCATACGAGAGCATTCAAACCTTGCTTGATATTATTCTGTGTCAAAGCTGAGCACGTTGTATAAGCACTTGATACAGTTTATACAAAAAACCAGGCTGAGAATGATGCCTGCAGCTTTCCTTCTCTCTGTGTATGTGTGTGTGTGTGTGTGTGTGTGAGTTCGCGTGTGTGCGTGCGTGCGTGTGTGTGTAATTACGTGTTTGTTCTTACAAAGGCTAATGGGAAAGTAATGCCATCTGGGGAAAGAAGAAGTTCATATTTTCTAAGTTTTGCCGAGAGCCAACTATATATGTGTTTGTATTTATTATTGTTTGTCATGGTTTAGATGCAAAAGAAGTTACACCGACACCCCCCACCCCCAACCCCCTGGAAGTGTAAAACTAATGTGTGTCAAATTAGATAAAATTCACTCTCTCTTCACCAAAACACATGTAGTGTTCACTACAAGTCACATAACACAACACTGGTCCCATTTTCAATAGTTATTTTTGTACACTAAAGTAACTTGTTGGCAATCTTGTTCTTTCTTTCTTCATTTCCCTTTTTCATTGTTCAGTTTAACGCCAGGACCAGCATGGATCACAACACCAGATATTATGACTTTAACATCTTTCCTCTCTCTCTCTCTCGCTCCGCTGTCGCCTTTCTCCAGACTCATGCTCACAGCTCGTTGGTCTACCTGGTGTCCATTCTCGGCAGCATGGAGCACAGCTTTCACCACACTCTGCTGCTGGAGATCAGAGCTCTGACTGACCGTTATCCATCTTTACTGGGAGGCTGCGGCAAAGACATCTACAGGATGAGCAACTCTTTTACGGCTATAGCCAGACTGTTGGGGAGACGGCTGGAGGAGAGCATGGCCACACACTGCAGGTTGGAAAAGTCATGCTAACATGGACTAACAGTCGTTTTTATTCTCTTATATATATTCCATGAAGCATATTTGATCCAGAGACTCTAAGACAGCGACCACTATGGGCTCACCACAAGTCTCAGCTGACTGGCGTTGCTGGTGTCACTTGGTCAATGCAAGTCACTACAGCTTTTTGTTTGTTTTATCAAAAACTTAATTTTTTTTCCCAAAAGACTTGAATGTGTTACTGGTTAACTCACGTTTAAACTGTTTAAAAGTTCCAGTGCTTGTTTAATGTGCATCTTCGGCCACAGTTCACAAGGTTGTGCAAAATATCGCACTCTGTACTACTGTATGAAAACCCTTAGTGGTCAAAACCTAAAGCTGACTGTCCGACAACAGTCAAAAAAGTTAAATATAGAAATAGGCACAAGGTTAGCTCATAGTTAAAACTCTGCCTTGACATCGTCTCCATTCTTCTCTTTATCTTCAGAGGACAATGTTCCCTCCTTCCAATATGGACACCTCACCGAGTGATTTCCCCATGGGTGCTCAGAGTTGCTAAATTAGTGTCTGTGTAGTGCATGGATTTAAGGATACAGATGAACAACACCAAAAAACAATTAGTATAATAGACAGGCTTGATAAATTTGATAAATCTGCCATGAAAATATATTCATAGACAGAAATGAAAAAGTACAACTTTTATGTTGGTTACGGAATCCATGATCCAGAAACTTGCTTATGTCCCAGAGATTACACATATTACTGATTTGACAGATTTTGTGATAGTAAAACCTAGGAAAAAGCTGGTTTATTATTATTAATAGATTATTATTAAATGTTTTCTTTGTAATGCTTTGTATCCGATTCTGTCCCGGCACGACTTCTTTCATATATAATTGGTATTTACAGTATGTACAATATTCATGCACAGCTTGCCAGGACAACATATGCAAGTCTTTGTGTGTCAGTGTGCATAAATTGACCTGGATTTATCTGGCTGCAGTGTGGGGATGACATACGCGGCTCCCGCTGAAACAAGAACATTGTGTGCAGGATTGGAGGCTTCCAAAGACCTTTGCTTGGGGTCGATAGAGAGGCACGATAGTTTATTAGTGAAAGAGCAGGGGGTGAAGACAGAAGAAAAACAACAACAGGGAAGTTGGAAGTCCTCTGTCAGCAAACAAGTGGAATGTTTGATAAAGGTCCTTTCTGGAAAACGAAATACGGACAGGAAGATAGAGAGATGGAGAGAGGGAATAATTAGTTAAGTTAAAGACAAAAAAACAGGAGACATTCGCCATAGTGAGGGACAAAGGAAAACAAAGCCAAAAAGAGAGGGGTGAAGGTGAGATTTAACCAGCAAGAGAGGGAGAAAGAGGGACACAGTAGGTGAGAGACACAGAAATAGAGCCACTCATCACGAGAAAGCGAGAATTACAGAAAAGCTAACCAGGATGGGAGGGACAAGGAGAGTGAGGCTACTGAAATCCATCCAGATGTGTCTGTCCAGCTTCATCTCAGGTTCCCACCACCTGCCATCCAACCTTTTGCCCTGTGTTTGTCTTTTTGGTACAGGGTGGACGAGGCGTGCCCGCCATCTCCCTGTGCATCAGGGGGAGGAGGAGGAGGAGGAGGTGGTGGAGGCGGAGGGGGGTCGGAGCAGCTGAAGGTGAAGATCCAGGCCTTCGAGGAGAAAATGGGGGAAGAGGCGGGAGAGGATGGGGTGGAGGAGGACTCTCCCGCCTCATTGAGACGCTACAGCCTGAGCCAAGCCGTCAGGGAGGAGAGACGAGAGACGAGATTCAACAGGTCGGCTAGTCTGTCACATTAACAGGGCTCTGCTGAGAATCTGCTTAAATCTGACTTAGAATAGATTGTTATTACTGTCGCTATGTAGCCCGGTTGGAAATCCCATGAGCCAAGAAGATATTACTCTGTGTCTACTGAGGAAAAGTCAAGCCTATCCAATGTCAGAGACACTGTTTATTAAAAGAATGAAGGAAATATATTTTTCATATGCAGAAAGCACACAACGAGAAGCTCAGTCTTGTTGGGTATTATACATTTTTGTTGTTGTAGTAATAATAGTAATGGTGATACAGTTTTGGTATGTTATCTTTTTAACCTGGCTCTAACAGCGTTAACTTGAGGATGTTTACATCCATATCAAATTAACAGTCTGGGAACTGTAGCAATGTGCTGACTGTATGTTACCTGCTGTGTTATAAGGTGAATAGTCCTGTAGGCCACTGAAAAGACTGGAAATTGTGTCTGATTTTAGGTTGGTTAGCATGTAGCTGCAGTAGCTACCCTCCAAAGGTACGCTGGATTGCATCACTGAAGCAAGTTTAACTGGGACTGGAGTGCGGCATCCTTTCAGTCTAATTCACTAAGAACAAGAACATGACCAATGCTGAAAAAGTAGAGACAGCAGTTTTCTTGGAAGAGACGCTGGTTACAAAAGTTTAGTATCTTTAGTGAAAACAGGCTTATGGCCACAGTTCTCCTGCCATTTATTGATATTTAGACATTTTTCTGCTTAATCTTATTTTCTTGTTACACATTTACTGTAAATAATATCCCCTCATAGCTTTTTGCTTCAGTGGCTTCCCCACAGAACCCTGGAGCCAAACCAAACCCTGTACTGCGAGTTATCAAAAACACACAAATCTCAATGTGGAGATAGACTTTGCATTGTTTAGATGCTTCAATGCTGTTGGGTAACTAGCTGTTTTATTTCTCTCTCAGGTCAAAGAGCCTGGCTCTCCATGCTGTGCACTCACGCTCCATCAACTCAGACACCGGGGAGGACGGTGATGTCCTGGAGCTAAGTCCAGACAACGTTTCCTCCAACACTTTGCCTAATCAGCACTCAGAAAACCAGGAAGCACCACCTACCGACGGGAAACCGACCGGTGACGGCTCCCTGCCCATCACCACTGCCCTGGACAGAGGGGTCAAAGAGGCAGAGAAATGGGAAAGCAGAGAGAAGGATGCAGAGGAGGAGGAGCAGGGGGAAGCTGACAGACTCTTCATCCATTTAAGAGACAATATGGAGACGATCAGAGAGTACTGTAAAGACATGGTTCAGCAGATCCCCGTACCAGAGCAGTGTGTGATAGAAGGTAACCTGAACAGCTTGGTCAGTGCATGTGTTTTTCGAGAACAGTACTAAAAATAATTTGATAACAGTGTTATTGGTGTATGCAGTAGGTACACAGTGAAAAGGTAGTACAAGGAAGAGAGGCAGAGGGAGGGTTTGTGTAACCTGCTGAACCTGAATGAGATTACAGTCCGGTGTGGTGTCTGGGGTTGATTAATGATGCAGTATGAATAAACCTCCTCTTCTCCTCCTCCCTCCTTCCCACTTTCACACACTATCTCACAGACACACACACACACTGATCCAGCCTCGCACAGCAGTCAGCAGGAGACTGATTAGAGTCTGTTAAGCTCCAACCGGAAAAGGATTTATTCCTCCAAAGGGAGTAGTTTGGTTTTGATATGGCATGTGCTGATCAGTGATTTTAATCTTATCCCTACCGCAGTATGAGAGTCAGTCCTGAGTACTTGTTGCATTTTTTGTGGTCCTCCCATAATTTATATCCTGATTGGACAGACACTTTATAATGTACATTATATTGTATCTCTGACTTTTTGTGTGCTTTCATTCGCTGGTGAAGAGGATCATATTCTTTCACCATGGAACGTCATGAACTACAATTCAGTTTCGTTATTGAGGAGCAAAGGTTTTTTTTTTTTGTTTGTTTGTTTTATTTTTAACTTTTTTCATTTATTTTTCTCTCCCCCCCACGACTGTTAGTCCTAATAGGGCCTTCCATGGAGCTTTGATGTTAAAAGCCAGACGGGAATAATTACTGCGATACATGCAAACAGAGGCACACGCACACACACACACACACGCACACACACACACTATCACACAAACAAGGCAAAATATACTGCAATACTTTGTCCCCCACTGACCTCGTCCACAAGTTTACATGATATGCAAAAAACAAACAGAGTGGATGAGAACGTTTTGGTTGATATCTAATCTTTGCAAATTTAAATTTAAATTGGTATAATCTTAAAGTTGATACCAAATAGTTGTTTTCAACATGTTGCATCAATCTGAAAAATTACACCCTTTGGTCTAATAGCAGTAAACCAGGCCTTTGAGGCTGCCGATTTTTTTCTTATTGTCAACAAATCCAGTGAAAAAACCAAAACGAACAATGTTGGCCTCAGTACTTTCTGATTTCCTTACCCTGTCTGTGGCTTTCAGTCCCCAGCCCATTTGTTCCTACTGAAGATGTGAATATTTAAAAGTGGGTCACAGTTATATAGTTTCATTTTTTTTAAAGTAAAATAAATTCCTTAAACAGCTGGGCAGTGTAGTTTTTACACTCATATTTGTCGTAATGAAGGAACATGTCACTCAGTGCAACGGTGTGGCTCACTGTTGTGTTTATAATCGGTTTTTTGGAAAAGTGCAGACCCCAGTGAACGTGTACTTATTCTTTATGGAGAGTGTACTGTAATGTAAAGACTGTGAGCCAGACCCTATGGGGCATTGTCATGGAGCTAATTTGTTAATGGAAAAATTAATCGAGGTATAGAGGCAAAGAATTATTTTGAGGTGGACAGGGTCGTTGTATTCATTTACATCTATACAGCAGCGTCAGGTCTAAGTAGAAACAGACGAATGCTGTGCATACATATGTAGTCTGCATGAAGTACATACAAATAAATATATAGGGTGCAGCTTTGTGAGCGTGCACACATATTTGCATACCATTGTTAGAGCAGTGCACCTGGACTAGAGACAAGGGGTCAAGCAGTTCATTTGAAAAACTATGAAATGAAAAACCTCTTACGTCTCCACACTAATCTAATCCATTTTCTAAAACTTTGTAATCCATTTTTGCATTTTCCCCGCTCATTCTTCTCATATTCAGGGATTTGATATTTTATTTTCATTCATGTGCAATGATTTCTACTTTGATTTGCTTCACTAAAGACTTCATTGCCATCTTTCCGCAGCACCTGTCAGCACCTTTTCCCTATTGAATCAGATTTTTTTTAACTTGATCCAACCCTGCCCGAACTCATGTATCATTTTATGTTATATAAATCATTCAGCTAAATTTCACCAACATAAAATATTCAATTGAAAGTATACATTGCATGTACACGAAACAGACATAAAATACATTGAGCTGGGCAACAGAAACCCTGGGACCTTATATACTTGTAGTGTATGTGCTGACGTTCACAAGCACAAATTCAGCAATACACACCAGTGCACTCTGCCACACACATACTTACATAAATATGCAATCAGACAATACGTTCCCTTCTGTAGTCCTTTGTCTGAGCCATCTTCATTTTTTTGAACATGTTAAGAACAGACAAAGCTCACAGACACACACGCAAACGCACGCAGACACACAGCCCCAGGGTAAAACACGACTTGACTTAATACACGAGAGGTGATGATATTTTGATTGACAGGAGGGGATGTTATTGCTCCGCCTTTGGTCTTAATGTCATTTCAACTGAGAGGCAGCCAGGAGTCATACAGCAAAAACACACACACACACATTTACACACATATATGCACACATCTAAAACAAGAAACAAGACAAAAAAAATAACAAGCTCCTCCTTTGACCTCTGTGTAATTGATTAAATCTGAAAACTAATGTAGATATACAACTGTTTAACACACACACATACTTGTTTTATATTTGTGGGGACCATCATTGACATAATGCATTCCCTAGCCCCTTACCCTAACCTTAACCATCTCGAATAAATGCCCAACCCTAACTCTAACCTAAACCTAATTCTAACCCGAACCCTTACACCAAGTCTTAACCCTCAAACAGCCATTTGAAGGTGTGTCTGAAAGTGCAGGACTGGCCAGAATGTCCTCACTTTCCCAAAATGTCCAACATTGGTTTCAAACCAAAATTTTTCCACACAACCATAGAAAGGCATGTACAAACACACACACACACACACACACACACACACAAAAACATATGTTCTACTCCTCATCCCCGTAATTTGTGCTTTGCATTTGTCTCTTAATGAGAATCAACCCAAAGGCACTTAGGATATGACGTCACAGGTGGACTCAGCTGGATGATGTCATCATGTTGCTGGCTGACCTACACGTGAGCTGCGGACACTCTCTCATGGGGGAGGAGGATTACACAGAAGAGTGCACTTGCACATGTATACTCAATCCAAACATCACACGCACACACACACACACACACACACACGTGTATGCTAGCACAAAAAACATATAGCGTCACCGACTATTGGATACAAACAAACTCTCTTAGAAGCACACATGTGCTAATGAGTGAGCCAGCAGCCAGTTAGCTTAGCGTAGCAAAAAGAATGGAAACAGTGGGGTTACAGCTTGCTTGGCTCAACTAGGGTTGGATGTGCACACTATCCACCTTCTGTGGTTTGAGGGGTATCGGTCCTCTCATCTAACCTTCTGCCAGAAAGTGCACACACTTATTACCAAAAATATCAAATTATAGCTTTAAAGGACTAACTCTATTTCATAGAATACACTTTTACATGTTAATCATACAGCAAAAAATCTTATTATTTTATTTTGTCTGTATGGGGGGAAATTAAAAAAAAAAAATTAAACACTAAAAGGAACCTCTCTCAAAAAAAACACCTTCATTATCACCATTCTGATGTAGCAGATGATTTCCATGTGAAGCTGCTCTGGTTTCTTCTGGCAAAGAGGTGTCGGGAAGACAAGACCTTTTCCATTGGTTACAAGATGCATTGTCCTTGCATGCTGTGAATCACTGTATAAATCTGAGAGTGGTTGAGCTTGTGAATTCAAGTTTCAGCTGTGCAACTTTTGAGCAACTAGTAAAAATGAATAGTTTTATCATTTTCACTCGTGTGTGTGTGTGTGTGTTTGTGTGACAGATTCAAATCGAGGCTGTGTGGCCAAGCTGTCTTTCTCTTGTCCTCTGAAGGGCCACTACTGCCTATACGCCAAGTCCTGTTTCAACCTGACCAGCCGACAGCCTCATCTTTGGATACACATCATGCTGCTGCATCTACAGGTGCACCCAGATATTCAGCTTATGAAGAATAAAATACATTTTTCATTTCATGTCAAGGCAATATAATTCTCCAGACTGTATGTTATACTACTGTCTGTTTTCAATTGCACCGTTATATCATTGAATTATATCTTTGAATGTAGTTTGGATGCTGCTTTAACTGTATGTAAAACAAGACCTAGCTTCGTTTGCCAAACTTTTTTCTCCTTCCTATCCCAATCATATTCATGTTTTGTTTTGATTTTTTTGTTTTCCCTCTCAACCAGAGTAAGTCCAGTGTACCTCTGTGCGCCAGGGACAAGTGTGTCCAGACACTGGCTTCTCTTTGGGAGAAGACGCAACTAAAAGGAGCTCACAGTTTTCCCATGGCTATGACACAGCACACCACTCCACACAGGAAGGTAGTTGACCACAGTGTGTGTGTGTGTGTGTGTGTGTGTGTGTGTGTGTGTGTGTGTGTGTGTGTGTGTGTGTGTGTGTGTGTGTGTGTGTGTGTGTCTTGGTATGTGTGTGTGTGCACGTGCTGCTTCCTCCTTAAAGCTATATGTCTCCAGCAGAGAGGATGAGGTCAGCGGTAGTGAAAAAAGAAAAAAAAAAAACTCTAGATATGAAAGTGTCTAAGTTCAACTTGCACTTTGTTTAAATATGGAATGAACTAAATGGACATTTTTGTACACAAGGCCCCGCTCACCCTGACTCCTCATCTATATCATGTCTATGTACGTGTGTGTGTGTGTGTGTGTGTGTGTGTGTACTGTATGTGGGTATGTGTGTTTATTTCAGTGTCTGTTTGTAAGTTCGTGGATATGGGTGGCTGTTCCACGTGCTGCCCTTTCATAATGTGACAAGCTAAGTGGTCGCTAGGAAATAATTAGACCCGCAAAGAAAATACAGCTGTCGTTTGTCTTTCTCCAAACGTGTGTAGTGGCTGCAGTGAGGTGGACCAGCTATGGTTACCATATGGGGCCTGAGCACACCAGCACACACTTGTACACACATTCAGTCCCGTTCAAACACATACGCCCAAACACATATGCACATACACGTTTAAAGGAGAAAAGGATACCGTACACTCATACAGTTCATGTAGAGGTGTACTGTTTCCATCCTTCTCTTTAAAATACACATACACACATGCTGACCTACTGTACAGAGGGTGGGGAGACTCATGCCGTGTGACGCCAAGCGGTTCAAACATGATCGTAAACCTCTGCCTGCTAAGCACTTCCTGCTGATCGCAACTGGCCTAAACCGGAACACTCTTGCCTTAAACTTACCCTAAAATTGCTTTTCCGCTTTCTTTGCAAGAGATGGATGAGGGGGTTGATACACTCTCATGTCTGTTAAATCTGAAGCTACCGATTCTGATTCCCAAACTCAGCATATCAGCCGATACTGAGTTGTAATCCAATACCAGTGCTCACTTTTTCCCAAATTAAAAATATATTAACCTTTCTGTGTGGAACTGATTAAGAAATATGGAAGCCAGCAACAGGCTGTGAATACAGATCACATCTTAACCGTAAGTGGAGACGTTGCTTGTGAAAATTGTGTCTATATTGTTTAGAAGGTCCGTGCAATTGCATCGTTACAATGCATCAACCTCATGACAACACAAACAACAGGGCAGACAAACAGAATTACTTTTAATGTCTCTTTTTGCTTAAAAATGAGTTCAGTTTCATTTTTCAGGGAGCACCAAGAAAAACCACAGAAAAAAGAGGATGGGATTTAACAGGAGAGAGGGAGGAAGAAGGTCACAACCTTGCCCTCCATCCATATGCGCTGCATTTCCTCTTTGCTTTCTTTCTCTCTCCATCAGACCTACAGCTTCACTCCTGTCACCGTCCGCCAATGAGAAACAGATGTAGTGGAAGATGAGGAGAGAAAAGATGTGAAGAGCGGAAAGCTATTATATATATGAGACTGAAAAGGTTACCAATTATATCTGTACTGACAGAGAGATTTAAAGGGAGACTATAGGGCTTTATGAGGTTTCAGATATTTAAGAGGGATTTATGTATGGCCTCTGACAACTCAGTTTAGTGGTTTCATGACAGAGATAATAGGAAGCTGGTGTGAGGGAAGATTGGATGGATGGAGGGACACAAGGACTGCAAGAATAAATGAGAGGGAAGGAGGAAAAGGATAGATGTGAGATAATGGTGAGAAAAAAGGTTAAGAAAGATACAGTGACAATTAAAAAGGTAATGGGTTTAAAGCATGGAAATAATAGGGGGAAAAAAAGAACTGAAGATTCTGTCAGAGGTTTAGAGATAAAGATAAAGCTAAGATTAAACTTCAGTGAGTTCCATGAAAGTGGAGAGCTGCAACATCATTGTGTTTTATCACAGTAGGAAGGAGATTAAAGGTAAAATGGGCAAGATTGGAGAAAAAAAACATGCAGACCTAGAGTGGTAAAGATAAATCATGAAAGAAAAAGGGAGAGAATGTAATAGGGATGTAATGAGGAGAGAGGGTGGTCTGAGAGATGTGAAGAAAAGGATAACCAAAGAGGACAAAGATGGTTCAAGGAGTGTAAAGGACTTGTAATCAAGTGCTGCATTGTGAGAAGTCGTTTGGTATGTAGAGAAGAAGGAGTAAAGACGGGAAAGTTTGAGATTTGGAGAGAGAAAACCTGGAGGAATGTGAAAATACAGAATTAATAATACAAGAGGATGGTGGGATTGGGAAATGAGGGAGTGTAAAGGGGGGAAGCTTGACATGGATAAAGTGTGAATAATGTAGAGGAAGATTATGAAAATTCAGGATAAAATAGGTGAACATAGACTGAGTAATTGTCACAGAAAAGAGGATGTAGTGAGAGAGAAGAGGAAGCGAAAAAGAAGGGGAGAGAAGACGTGGCATGAGATATGATGGGAGACAGAGCAAAGTGGAAGCCTGAGACTGAAGAGATACTCCACAAGTATTGTTTCATCCCAGAGTGAGAGCGTTTGTTGATACAAGTGCGGTGGAGATAAAGTTTGGTCGAGGAAGAAGGGGAAGGAGGAAGGCTGAAAACCAAGAGATAGAATAAAGCTCAAGACAGAGCCGAAGCTGAGATTAGATAAAGAATTTTTCGGGGGAAGGAAGGAGAGAAAGGGGCAGGATGGAAAGAAGCACCTGCCCCTTGTTTATCCATCTTCGTCAGTCCCCTTTCCAACACTCCCACTTCTCATCCACTCGCCTTTCTCCTGGCCTACACTCCCCTCTCTTTCCTCCTCTTCCTGCCTCCACCTCCCGCTGTCTTTCTCCCTTCTGTCTGGAAACCTCCAAGTAGCTTTTTTCTCCTTCCATCTCCTCTCCTGTCTTCTCCTCTCCCTTCCTCTCCTCCTCACATTAATCGTGTCCCATATCATCACTCTTTCCCCTTTACCAAATGTAGAATAACTCCAGATTCTGTTTATTTTCATAGTGAATCAACATTTTATCAAGGGTTTTAACAACGATAACCAAAATAAGTGAGACGACATGGGAAACAAGTGGAATTATGTCGATTTATTGACTGAATTAATCTCTTATTTTAAGAAAGTAAGGTTTTAAAATGGAATTTGAGAATAAATAAACGTCTCAAAAAGGACGTTATTTTGCAGCTTCAGTCCATCTGTCCATTGTTGCAGTCATAGCCTGCCTGCAGTCATGCGCAGTTGCAGTCTTGCATCTTGATCAAATTATATGATCTAGAAACAGTGATAGAGGGAGGTGTGGAAAGAGAAGGGGGGTGCATATTGAAAGGGAAGAGGGGTTTACACGAGGATAGACAGATTATATTCAGACTCACATAACCCAGCCTTTGTTTCTCCATGGTTTTATTGAATCCAACTCTCTGGTCCTGATAAATCAAATATGGGGTTGTGTTTGTCCACATTAACCTGTTGCCAGGCTGCAAATTTGTCACTGTGAACAGGGCCTCTTTTCCCTAAAAGCTCATTCAAACCATTTACAAATTCTTTACCCTGTGCATTATGGACTGTCAGCTGTGTGTTAGCGTGTGGCAACCCTGGCACCACACAGACTGTGGTTTGGGGATTTCTGGTAATGGACTCCGGAAACAAATGTGTGATTCATTTTTCTTCACTCAGATATGGGCTCTGTATTCACTCTTACACATTGCTGCTCAACAACTGACTCACAGCCTGTCTTTCGTCGCCTCTCCGCTTCTGCCTTTTCGTTCGCTCGTTGCTTTTTAGAGAATAGATGATTCTGATCAGCTTTGCTTCGTAACCAGTAAACAATGCTACATTAATTACCGTGGCATTTGTTTATGCATGAACTGGACCGTCTAATCCAAAGAAAGGTTCTTTGTGACGATGATTGCTGTAAAGTCCAAAAATATTCAATAAGGAACTGTTGGGAGCTTTTCCTTTGTCAGCCTCAAGTGGCAACATGGCAGTTTTTCCAGGCACAAGTTGACTCTAACAACCTTCAGCTACGTAGCATTATTACCTTGAATGAATATAACATGATATATTATTACATATCATCATATTAGATTTTTTAATACTGAGGTATAAATGTATAAGTAGCATTTTACTGTTGTAATGGGCCACGGTGCAGCTAGTTTAAACAATGATTTATTGTAACACTTTTATAAAGCTGAAGAACTTGTGAGAAACAGATTTTTAAAATTGTCAAAATTGAGGCAGCAGAGGCTGGGATTATTCCGATTTTTTGGGCTCTAGTTTGAGTTAGAAAACGCAAAAACCTTCATGCCCCGGAATGCAGCTTGATAGTAGCTTTTTACTAGGCCCTCTCTGTCTGAAAAATGCCAGCATCTTTCAGACGCCACACTCTCAGATTGTAAGGTACATTTTAAGCCTTAAACCAAAACGGAGATTTTCAGACTTTAGAAAGCTCCTTTCACTGTGGCATGAAGACAAGAACTACGTTATAATAGTTAAATCTGTGTGAATGCATGTAAAATCCAAACTATAGCTGTCACATAAATGTAGTAAGGTAAAAAGTACAACATTTCAATCTGAAATGTAGTGGAGTAGAAGTTAAAGTAGCATGGCATGAGAGTAGTCTAGTAAAGTACAGTTCTTGAGTAAATGTAGTCTCTTTTGTTATCTTTGTCCAACCTTTTTCTGATCCATCTCTCTCCACTTTGCCTTCTTTGTCTTCTCTTAATCTATCTTAATCTTTGTGGGGGGTTTTTTTTTTCTCATTCCTCTCTGGATTTTCTGGTAATCACGTGTCTCATGAAGACCACTCAGCCCCCCTGAAAAGTATCAGAATATTAATGTTCTTGTAAACCCACATCTCCCTCAGCCACACATGGTCCTGGTTTATCTTTATCCGCAGGCAAAGCCCTTTCACCTCGGCTATTTAAGTAGTAACAACACAAAGAAAGCTCTGATGTATGGATGCTCTGCCACTCTTTCAAACATCATGCACTTGTTCACGGTGGCCGGTACTGTGCGTGCGTGTGTATGTGTGTGTCTGTGTGTGCGTGCGTGTGTGCATGCGCTGAAATGTGGGTTTTAGTCCAGGTTTCAATGGTCCAACTAGGAATTTACACTTAAAAAACAGCTTTCATATTTGCATCCTTACTCATTAACATCAAGGAGTGAAGGGGCACAGATCAAAATGTCCAACCCAACAGAAGCTCAGCTATTACAGCTGCCTGTTTTTCTAACATTCATTTAGATCCAGCTCAGCCTGGGCCTTTCATGGGAGTCTGACTTTGCAGTAGTGAGAAACATTACTCTTGTTCTTAAACGGATCATCAGAAAATGTGAAAGGACTGCAGCAGGGTCAGAGTTCAGACAAGTAACAAAGCAAATGTTAGTTTACAGGATATTTAATCTATGTATTTATAGTAGTGAGATTTGGTTGAACCACATTACAGCAAGCACCCAAGACACCCACACAGAGATATACTGTAGGTTTTAGGTGAAGATATGGATACAGAACAATACGTAAATACAGTATGAATGCTCACTCCTTTGTCATGAAGGCTAATGACAGTGATCCATTATCTTCTTTAATGTTCCTGTTTTTCTCCAAATCAGCCAAGATAAATATTTATTATCTCAATGGTATAAGTGTCAATGAAGTGTGTTTGTGTCTATCTGAAGTGAAGGATAACTCTTACCATGTGCAAGGGGTCTTTCGGGATTTCTAATGGGGGTCTAGGATTCCATTACTTTCTACTCTGACACACACACACACACACATATGAACTGTTGACTTAGACTCCAGGGTCACTTATTTGTGTGTATGTTTGTGATTGTGCAGCGTTTTGTGTAATATAAAGTAGGACGAACAGTAGGGATATCCAGAGCAGGTCCACAGGATCAGGATTGGTGCTGATGCATCAGTGTCATCCACATAAAAGCCATATATAGAGCTCACTCATCCTCTCTGTTTGTTTCATCTTGGTATGCCAGTCGCAAAAAAAACCCATTTCACTCCTTTAAACCACTTGAAATGTCTCCTAGTGCACAGTGTTGTGAGTATGTGAACTGCACGGGAACCACAATATAAATACAATACAAGAGGTACAATATAATTAAACAGCAGCCAGCAGTTATGCCTTCAATGCAGCAGCCAGCAATGTGAGCAAAGCCCCACTTTGGGTTGCAACAAAGCGTAATTTTTCAATCAGTACTGATCATGACATTCCCGCAAGGAAGTTTAACTAGATTTTAGGACAGTTAAAGATTTGTGATGCACAGTGATTTCATCCGTGTCTGTCTGTTTTCTTTCCTTCTGTCTTCAGGACCTGGACAGTCTCCAGATCCAGCTGGAGGAGGTGCGTTTCTTTGACCTGTTTGGATACAGTGAGGAAGAAAGAGGTTGGCTCTGCTTCATGTGTAACAACCCTGAGAAGGCCACAGGTACACGCACACGCACACACACGCACGCACACGCACGCACGCACACACACACACACACACACACACAACACACACACACACACACACACTGTTATACACAAGCCCAAATATACATAACCTTGTTTATTAGAGTACAACATTGTTTAGTGTACGTTCATAACCAAGATGGTTTCATACAAACAAACAGAGAGAAGTTTGTGAAAAACAGGACGCTTCCACCTCCAGCACATTTTTGTCCTTGACAGCTGTCTTTTTTTTTCATATTTTAAGATTGTTTTCTTGGAAGCTGTAAAACCAGGCAACAACATATCCCGTCATATCAACTTCATATTAATATGAGTCATCATTAAGAAGACACAGACAGAGATTAGGACTACAGACCTTTTTCATAGGATCATCATAGGATTAAAACCCCTTCAAAGGTTGAAGACCCCTGGAAATGTTGAAACTCAGGTAGTTTTACTGTAAGATTTTTTTTCTGTATACCTTGAATTAACATGTCAGTGAACACCCATACATATATAATCAAGAAAAAAATCTATAAATTCAGTACCAAAAAGTAATTTTAAAAAAGGTTGATGCAGAGAGGAAAAACGCTAGGAAAATAAGAAGAAGAAAGGATGGAAGGAATGAAGGGATGAGCTGTTATTATCTGGTAAATTAACTCCCTCCACCTTTTTTTTTACCTTACGGACTGCATCCCACTGTGGTTTCTCCTGAATTGCTCCTAGCCCTTGCTTTCCTCTCTAAATAGAGCAATGAACCAGTAAAATGGGATTTAAAGGATTTTCTTTTTATCATTTTCAATCATCCGACTGGCTCTCCTGGGCACAGTTGTGTTTCTCTGGGGTTGACGGTAAAACCATCACAGAGCTCCATGGGGTGTTTTCACTCAAAATAATTTCAAGGCAAATAATCTTTTTTCAGAACAGGTGACGAAAATGGGGTAATAAGCAGTTTATATAATTGCTGCCAGACTGATTGCCGTGTTGTTATGAAGGGTCACTGTAATCAGTTAGTCACTACCATCATGACTCAGTTCTGATGAATTTACGTTGGACCAGAGACCCTTTCGATAAGCATTTTGCCCTGATGAAGTCAGACTTGGAATCATTACGAAATCCTTCAATCACATTTAGATTACTGAGTGTGTGTGTGTGTGTGTGTGTGTGTGTGTGTGTGTGTGTGTGTGTGTGTGTGTGTGTGTGTGTGTGTGTGTGTGTGTGTGTGTGTGTGTGTGCGCATGTGTGTGTGTGTCTGTTCATGCAATATCAAAAAAATAATGTCTGAAGGACATTAAAAGTATATAAAAACAAAAAAATCTTCATCTCTTCTATACACATCTCAGACACAGTGGCTCCTCACTTTCTCGATTTTGATTAATGCTGTTGAGCATTTCTCCCCCTGTTGCCTGTCTCCTCTCACTTGTTGCTCCGCCCTGAGGAGCACAGAGAGCACTAAGTGTGTCTAGGTGAGTGATGAGACAGTAGATTAACAGGGTCTATTAATGGATGAGGGACAGTTTAACCTAAGTTGAGCATACAGGAGAGCAAATGTGTCAGAGAGTTTGGGAAACAGGCTTTAAATCTGCATCCATCTCTCTGTCAGTCTCAAATGGAAGCAGTTACTAGTCAAGTAAAAGGAGTCAGAAGAGGGTAGTTTGTGGCAGATGTGCTCTGGTGAAGAAATATGGATGGAGAGGAGAGGGGAGAGAAAAGGTAAGAGAAAAAATGAGAGGGACTAACTTCGGAGAGACAGAGAGAAAGTCATGTATCACTAATAAGTAACTTTAAACCGCTGTCCCGTACAGGAACACACAGTTTTCAGGCTCTGCTGTTTGATGGCAGCTAATAAGAAACCAGCAGGTATCTCTCCAAAAGTTACAGCCAGGGGCTGGAAATTGTTTGCCGGTGGACGGAAACAGGCAGATGGGATGCAGTTAAAGTTTAGTGTGTGCATGTGGGTGTATTTTTATTGATGTTTATGTGCTTTGGAGGGAGAAGAGTTCGGATTAGAGATGATTACCACATCATATACATTTAACTAATGATCACGAGACAGCAGTTGGAGTTATGTTGAGATGTCAAGAAAACAAAGGGGGAAAAAAATCAAATCATAACATGCATAATGTAATTATTGTGTGATGTTGATATAAAAAGATAACAACTCTCAAGTGACGCAATATGTGTGCAGTGTGATACTGCCTATAGATTAAAATTAAAGGTGCCCTGTGGAGTTTTCCTTTAAATAAGGTATACTCTCATACGACAAACATACAACAAACATGTTGAACGCATTTTCCTCCTCCTCAAAGGAAAAAAAGGGATATTTAGAAGCCGGCATTATTTACACTCTTGTTTGCTAGCAGGCAGTCTTCTTTTTTTTCTTGCCTTTTGTTGGAGCATTGCTACATTTCTTAGCACAATGTAAATCACATACTCATGCTCATGCATGTGCTTCCTCGTCCACATACACTAGACACAAACAAGACAGGGACCAGTTCTGTAGCCCTACTGGTGGTCAAAAACTCCACAGGGTGCCTTTTAATCAATCAGTTATCACCAATTATGAATATAGAGGAAATGATCTGCTCCTTACAGTATGGGTGTTTATAAATGTATATGTATTTGTGTTTATAGTATAGTGCTGATGGTTTTTATTGCGGCACAATCCACCACTCTTATTAACAGAGCCCCAGTTCTAACCTGACACGGTTACATGAAACCAAACTGGATTGATGTAGCAAACAGTTCAGAGTCAGATAAGACGTTTTGTCCTGGTTGGATGAACTCACTGTTACACTGTACTTTATGTCTG
The DNA here is from genome assembly GCF_016859285.1 of Xiphias gladius. Taxonomy (NCBI): domain Eukaryota; kingdom Metazoa; phylum Chordata; class Actinopteri; order Istiophoriformes; family Xiphiidae; genus Xiphias; species Xiphias gladius. The sequence goes on along the minus strand of NC_053406.1, from coordinate 9,978,779 downwards.
AGTTAATGATAAACTATTAGAGCATTAAAGAAAATATTAAAGATTGATTCGGGCCAATCCCAGTAGGTCTGTTTTCTTATTTTCTACATTTATAGTTTTATCCTGCCAGGAGCTTTGCAGCCCAGTTTAATCCACTGGGTCCAACAGTGACCAAAAAATCCAGCAAAATATCTTCTTCTCATCACAGTAACACTAACTCTGCATGAAAACCATTATTACATAATACACATATATATTATAGTTTCTTTTCTTATTATAAAACAATATATTACAGTGTAATATAAGTTGTTTAATTAGGTTTATTTGGTTAATAAGTAGAAAACACCTGAAAGACAGGTAGCGCTGAGGACCACACTGCAGCTGTCCCTCCTGTACACATAATCCATCCACGATCCAACATGTAGAAGAAGTGTACAAGGACTCCAAAAGTGGAATATCTGGCAAAACATGTAACTGGATTGGTCTGGACTGGCAGTTAATAAATACCTCCCTACAGTTTTGAGCACACCGAGCCTCTTGGAAGAACCCAGCATAGTCTATAATTCGCTTGTAAATGGTTCTGTTCTCAGGCTATAAGACGATTTAGCGGGTGTCTCCATTGACTGAATGTTCTTCATCAATTCAAGTGGGAATAATAATCATACAGTTTGTTTAGATGGAAGCTGTCATTAAGTCGGGTTCAAAACCTTTTCATTTTCTCTTGCTTCCATGCTGTTGTCTCATCATCACCCATTTCTTCAAATACACACACACTCACATGCACAGAAAGCAAACATACACACACGTCAGACTGCTCAAACCAAAAAGTACAGAGAGAAGGAGCTGGATGACTGCAAAGAACGGATGATTACCTTTCAGATTTAGAAAAGGAATAAGAAAAGGCAGTGCTGTATTTTCCCTCTGGGATTGTGTGAATGGAAGTGTGTGTGCATGAGGATACATGTGTTTACTATACCCTTTGTGTTCTTGGAACCTTAGGTGGCCCTTCTTTTCTGCGTGTCTGTCTGGTATAAACTTTAGGGCTTAGTTCACCCAAATTACAAAAAACACAGTTTATTTTCTGACATAACCCTCATAGTATGTAGCAAAGTAAAATGCAGGTTTTGAGACAACTGCCCAGAACTCACGGTGCCCAGTTTTCCTTGGAACTACTTTCTGGCAAACAAAAGGAAACTGCAGAGGCATACCAAAACCAAACCAATCTGCATGTCTTGATACCAGCAAATGTAAGTGGGGAAATATGTTTGTTTTTTTTAAATGAGTACAATTCTTTTAGCTAAAAAGTAAAAACTCTTTCATACAGCCTGTGATCAGTGTATTTATGTCAGACTTGTTCACCTGTATTCAAAGTAATCACCCTATTTGTCACATTTGTTTTTCCAAATCAGAGCTTTAACAAGTTTTTAAACTATCCAATCAGCCCAGCACATCTCAGTGAAACCTGGGCTCATTAAAACACATTAACATAATAAACCCACCTCATATTATTGACAATATCAGATGAAACTCACAGGACAGAGTCACTCTTACATGCACAGTGTATCTGCACTGAAGTCAGGCTCAGACACAACAATGCATCACTGTTTAGGCTGCAGCTATATATCTATCCCTCATGATCTTCAAAAAGCCCATTGTGTTAAATAAGTGACCCCTCGGTGACCTTTACCACCTGAGGCCTGACATTTTTGTGTCAGTCACACCTCAGACTCAGCTGGCGTGAACTCAGTGGCCCTGAACCGACACCCTCTGCAGCTGATCATTAGTCAGCTGTCAGCAGTCAGCTACATAACTTGGAGGACGAGGGGCTTCCTAACATGTTAATGCAAAACACTGATATAGTACAGTATGTCCATGTGATCTTTGTTGTAAATTATAGAAAAAATTATTTTGGTGCATCAAAATATACAGAAATATCAGATAAAATATACAAAATATTAGATTTTGGTACGACAGCGACATTTAATAACATACACACACGAGACACATCCAGCTTTTGGCATCAGTGGCTTTGGAAACCTTTTTTTGTTGTTGAAATTTCATACTTTTTGACAGGAAATTTTGGGAGATAGAAAAGGGGACATCATGCAAAGAGTCCCCTTTCAGAACCATATGGGTTCATTTAATATACCGTGAATCAAATATATCATTAGCACCCACTGCAAGTGTCAGCCTGTGTTATGCGTGACCCAATAAGTGGGATTTTGCACAAAATTTACTGAATTGCTTAAGAGTGAAAAATAGGAATCATTTCTACTTTGCAGTGAACCAACTCATCAAAACGAATTGGGCGGCAATATCTGTGCAACCGGAAGGGAAGTTGTTCCCAGTTTAGACAAAGAAAAAGACTTACACACAGAACTTTTATATTCTGGATTAGCGTTTGTACTGCAGTGCCTGCGTCCATGCCATCAAATATCAGACACAAACTGTTGGCAAATTCAAATGGCTCATGTACATGATGACTTATGGAGATGTGAAACATATGAACATGTCTTTCACCAAAATGAAAATGTCCATTAAACAAGCTCCCAAAATGTAGCCCAAGTTTCCACTGGAAAGTTTATAACTTGTCCAACTGAAAGTTGTTCAGCTATATCCAGTATTTTAGGTCAAGTTACAGTAAGTGACAGTGATGACTCATCTCTTCTCACTGAATCAAATTGTAATGACTTGACTTCCGACCCAGTGCAATTCAATGAGGAATGTTTCACTTTTACGTGACCCACTTTTTTATTTTTCAGTGGAAGCAGCACATAACACGTCAAATATGTATGCGTGTTGTTGACATCACCAGCTGCCACCAGACACCGTTTTTGTTTCTCATACTTTATGTTGATTTGCTCTAATAGAAACTCGCTGATATGGCCCGAGTGGCTCGCTATGAGTACCACAGAGCTAACACACACGTGCAAGGAGCGGGTCTCATGCTTTAATGGTAAAGGGGAAAAGGGAGGAAGGTGAAGCGTGTTCCATTGTTCAGGCCAAAATGGAGCCAGTGGTTACTGCAACTCCACAGTGCTTTATGTTATACTGTTACGTTTAACTACTGGAATGCCTTTGAAGTCCACGGTAATGAGCAGAGTTGTGTGTGTGTGTGTGTGAGAGTGTTTGTGCATGTACTGTATGTGTGCACATTCCAGAATGAGGTGCGCAGGTTGAAAACGTTTGCTCTCTCAGTCTCTTTCAGTGTTTCTGGCATTGTTGAGTAATCACCAAACCTAGTCACCAAACTTAGCACAGAGGTAACTGGTTTATGTGAAGATACCAGAAACAAAAGTTAAGAGAATTGCAATTGCCTTGAGTGGACAATTAGCATTCACAAACATACACAGACTTTAAAATATGCATATATAGAACCTAATTTCCTCATGCCTATACATGTGCATTTTGTGCACACATTCACTCACGTCTGGAAGACGGATCCCCTGTTTGCAAAAAGATGGAAAACCCAGAGCAAGACTCTCAATCATTCCTCCATCAATCAGGGAAGACATGCTGGACAGAAATTCTCACTTCCCTGAAGAGAGACGTTCATCATGCAGTGCCAGAGTTGAAGCGAGTGTTATTACCGCAGATGAAGTTCTAAGGTTAGAGAAATTAGCTTAAATTCTTTAAGAAAGCATCTCTCAGGGCTGCTTTTAGATAGTCTACCTCTACTGTCAAACCTTCCATCATACTTCTCCTCACACATTTAAATCTTAACTACAGTACACAATCTAATAATTATTTAGTCTTAGATATAATGTACCGTATGTTCATACTAACCTTGGCAAGACTGGATATATGATTTTTTTATGACTCTTATAATTGTTTTTGTTGTGCATCTTGTCAGGAAAAAACAAAGCATCACCTGTGAAAGATCAACATTCAGTAAAACACAGTAATTATTCTAATAAATATATACTTAAATTCAATCAAAAGTAAAACACATAACATTCATCCCAGCAGTAAATTTACGGATAAGCAAAACTACTTCTAATGCTGTACAGAAAGCTGAAGTGAATAATAAAAAAGGATATCAGATTTTTTTCCAAAAAACTACTGTCCCTATCTAAACATATGAAGTGAGCCACAGGACATACTGTATACAGGCTGTATCTTTAGTTATTAGCGTAGTTACAAATGTCAGTGGGATTTTCAACGAGGCTTCCTTACTTCTGGAACAAAACCTGGAAGTTCAGGTTTCTCTTCAGCTGTATATTATTGCGCGTTCACTTCATTCTGTGTAAACCGTAATTACGCGTAGTGTTGTGGAAGATCTTCTACGAATGACTCTGAACACAATTAAACACACAAAACTCTGATAGGGTTAAAGTGAAATATATTGTAAGTTACAATACAGGAGACAAACAAACCTTATCACAAGAAGTCAAAGGTGAGTCTCTCAATAGAAAGAGTCTTACAATAATATTTTATAATGTTTGTTGAGACAAAGAACTTAGTTCCAATTCCTTATCTTTACTTCTACGCAAACAGATCATCCAAAACAATAGAAACTTATATGATGTTCACGCGCTACCCATGCACTGGCCATAAATTGAACCTCAGACAGGCATAGCCTGGCTCATTTCCATTTAAGGTAAGGCGACAGGCTGCTCCATAGGTAGGCCCCCCTGGACTCATAAAACATCTGTCTAAGGCCCCGGAGAGAGACCTTGAAACTTCCATAGGAGCACCACCAAAAGTGAATAAATGAATGACCAACTTTTCATTCACAGTAGCCAAGTGTGAAAAACCACTCACAGCACCCTCCAATTTGTAATTCTGAGTCAGACTTACAGTATAGTGACAAAATCTCCCACTAGGTGAAGAGAAGTGACGTTACAGACGTGTCAACAAACTGTTGGCAGAATGGCAGCAAATGCACCGCCACTGGCAGTTACATCAAATTAAAATCCAATATTACAATCAATTTGGCTTTATTTTTATTTGTATTTGTATCTTTTTTCATTTGATAATGGCTACAAATACAAAACACAACAAAAGGAGCTACTATATGAGCTGGGACCTGTACCACGAAGCGGGATTAGTGGGTTATCCAGCTATCTTTGGGCTTAATGTAAGGTTTTTCCTGTATCATGAAGCTGGCTCACTTTTAGATCACCATGGTAACCAGTGCTGCAATGGTAACCTGTTCCAGAGAGAGTTAACTTCAGAGGATCTGAGCAAAATCTGCCAACAGCCTGACTACTGACCAGTCAGATCACTGGAAAAACTGGGTCTTCACTCCTACAGGATCCCTGTAGGAATTTCAAAACAGATGTAATACAGAGAGTACGTACAGATAATGCTCCAGCGTGGGTATTTGGGGCAACAGAGTGTTCAACTGAATCCAGCTACAGGTGGCAGAACACTCTGACTTAAGGGACTTCAGTGACTGCACGTGATCAGATGTGTGTGTGTGTGTGTGTGTGTGTGTGTGTGTGTGTGTGTGTGTGTGTGAATGTGTGCGTGCTGTATGTGAATGTAGGCGTTATCCTGCATCATCATATATATTTGATTCTCTTCACAGTCAAACCAGGCCAAATAAAAGTGACTGCTTTCCTGTAACTGTTTTTTAAAAATCTATGTTGCAACATGTTTTTTGCGAAGCTAGACATGTTACAAGAAGCAGTTTTTCTCTTGGTAATGACTCTGCATTTTTCCAGTTATGAAATTCTGTCGCTCAAAAGGGAAACTTGACATTTAATACGGTAGGGGGGCGGGTAACTTGTTTACAACCACATTTTTCCCTTGAATTGATATTTAACAAGGGTGAGTAAGTGTACTGTCAACTGTGTTTTACGACCATAATTCTCCACACACGTGGAAATGTGTGGCTTATCCTCAAGCTAAAAAAACTACAAACCAGACACTTATACACACAGGCACTCATACATTATAAAAGCCAAACAAATTGACAAATACAAACATGAAGCATGAAGGTCTTTTCATATGTGGACCTGAGGGTGAAACTAGTCTTGTTTGGAACAGCTGTTTGGGCAATAATTTGGGTTTTGACTCCTGTCGCAGTTTTGAAATCCTGTCACTTCCATGAAGGACCAAATGCATAGTGGCAAGAAAAAGTCAGTGAACCCTTTGAAATGACCTGGCTTTCTGCAGTAAATGGTCGCAAAATGTGATATGATCTTCACAAGTCACAAGTATAGACAAACACAATGCGATTAAGCTAATAACACACAAACAATTATAATCTTGCATGTTGTTATTGAGCACACCCATTAAATTTTCACAGTGATGGTGGAAAAAGTAAGTGAATCCTTGGATCTAATAACTGGTCGAACCTCCTTTTCCAGCAGTAACCTCAACCTGACATTATCCTGTAAGATATCTTGATAAACTTCTCACCCCGAATCATGACGCTCCCTCCACCGAACCTAACCTTTGGGATAATGTTCTCATGTTGGTGTGCAGTGCCCTTTTTACACCAGATGTAGTGCTGCTTGTTCTTCCCAAACAATTCCAAAAAACTTTTTCCCAGTATTATTGTGGAGTTTGATAATGCTACTTGGTAAACTTCAAACGTGCAGTGATGTTTGTTTTGGCGAGCAGTGGCTTCCACCATGATGTCCCGCCATGGACACCATACTCCATGATTTGCTTGTGGTAAACTCAGAGAGGATAACCAACTCCAATGATTCATTTAAGCCGTTAGCGCTTACTCTGGGCTTCTTTTTTTGTTTACCTCACTGATCATTCCCTGTCGTGCCTTTGGAGTCATGTCGGCTCAGTGCCTACTGCCAGGCAGAGTAGCCACAGCACTAAATTGTCTCCAACTGTGGACTGATGAATATCTAAACTCCTTTAGATGACTTCGTATCCCAGCTTCCAGCTTCATGCAAATCAGCAGTTCTTGACTGTAAGTCTCCTGAGATCGTGCGAGGCATGGTTCACATCAGCGGTTCCTTGTAGTGAATAGCAAACTCAAACTGTTTGAATGTTTTTTATCTGGTTTAATCGTCTCATTACCTGGACTCCAGGTTTGATTACACCTGACTCCAGTTACCATTTGTTGATAACATTAGCCTAGAGGTTTAAATACTTTTTCTAACCCTGTGAGTGTTTGACTGGTGTATTCATTGTGGAAAAGAACAGTACAATGATTTGTGTGTTACTAGTTAAAATGGACACAGGCATTAAGCGTTTCATCAATATTTGTTTGCGACTCAGTGTCTGCATGTGGTAATTTTGAGTCCTTGTCTCATTGTTTGACGCTAGTGTGTCTCGGTCAAGGGGTTGTGAACCGTAGTACATGCCTCAGGCTGACACAGATCCAGGGATCACTTTCCAGGTGTCTACATCAAAGCAGAGTGACGACATGAGGCACAGTGATTTATGCACCAGACAAGTTTATTTCTGCAGCCAAAAAAATTGAAATATTTGTTAAATGATGCAGAGAAGCCTTAGTGGTGGGCGTCTTTCAGGTTGTAAATGAGCGGAGTTTCTCTCCAAACAGGCTGACAGGAAGTCTGAATGTTGTTTCACTGTAGCAAAGGTTTTACTCAGTTGCTTGGTATCCTGGTGAATCATGAGTAAATATAGAAAACACAAAACATTATCGTACTTTAGTCTAATCCCGTCAAATCCATAAACATCACTTCCTAAAAAGCACTACTGTTGGCTTTAAAATTAAAGGGTCGATTCCCTCAAATTGGAAAAAAAACAAACAAAACATTTTGCTCAGTTGCCTGTAGTGATATTTAACTTTGGAGATAATTTTGGTTTTATTAGCAAAAGGTTTTGAGTTTTCTGTCTCTACATCAGTACAATGGAGGTCTGCTGTGCTTGTATTATTGTGTATAATTTATTATTATTTCCACTGAAAGCACTGTCTACTGAAGTAGTGCCTAGATACAGCATCTGAGAGTGTTCTGTGAGTCGTTGACAGTGTTTCTGGAAAGACGTATTACTGTGGAATTTTTATTTTTTTTTCTGTAATGTTTCAGTCCTGTGAGCACCACATACAGAATTCCATTAATCTACACTGTATTAAGGTGGAGGCAAAAAACTCAGAGTCATATATCTGAAAACCTGGACAACATAAACCAAAACTATCTACTAACTATGCCTGGCTACCACAAGAAGTAAGTGAGAAAATGCGTTTATATTTGGGTGAACTGACCCTTTAAAAGAAAAATGTATGCAGGAATCATTGTTTCTGTTATAGTCCTTCATAGCAAGATGTTCTCTGCTATATTGCACTGTGTGATGTTTAGGGCTGCAGTTTTGGATCATCATTATAAATTAATATACTATTTTTGGATTAATCAGTTCATCACTTAGTGTATAAAATGTCAAATCATACTATTAAATGCCCATTAAAAATTCCCAGACAATGAAATAATGTCTTTATAATGCTTTAAAATGATGTTTGACCATCTGTCAAAAAACTGAAAGGTATTTCATTTCAATGACGTGAAACAGAAAATCAGCAAAGAGGCTCCTCTCGCCTCCTCTCTTCTCTTCTCGTCTTGATTTGGGGCTCTGATGACCTTTGATGGTTTGTCTCGTTTGGCGTCAGGTACCTCTGTGAATCATCTTTTACAGCATGCCCACACAATGACACACACCATTATCAGATTGCAGTAATCACCCGACTGTTTTAGTCATCGTCCTGGATTCAAAGAGTGTCTCTGTTTGGTGGACAGCATTTGTCCTGCGGAGAACACTTAACACATGCATACACAAGCTTGATGCACACATTGGTGCTGAAACAACCGCTCAAGTAATCAGTTACTGTAGTCCCGTAGATTCCTGTGTTGATGGAAAATTAATCTTTGATCACTTTGATTGTTTTTTTTTTTTTGTGTTGGTCAGAATAAAATAAGCAGGTCATTTGTATTCAAGCATAACACCCATACACACACACTCAAAATGGTACTCGATCCAGCTCGGCCCAAGAGGTTGATGTGGGTGAATGTTTCTAATCAGACCAGTTCAGACTCGACTATATGGGAGTTCTAAAGAAACAGAAAAAAATAAAAGTAAAGGAAATTGAGTACAGAACAGATACAGAATAACTTTATGATCATGCTTAAGTGTTTGGCTTTACATAAAATTAATGATGTAAGTCTCAGATCAACAGGGTGGCTGTGCTTTCGATGCAGAAATGCTAAGTGTTATCTCACTTTATTTGGGGGAAGCTATGGGGACATGAACCTCTTCTGGGACCTGCAGGGTTGGTCCATTCATAAAAATTTACAGTCGATGTGTTGAGGGTGTTGTTGGCGGAAATGCACCATACATGTGCTTTCTTTTACTATACATCTAGCCATGCACTACCAATTTCGTATACTTTACGTTACTGCCAGCCCATGTCTAAAGCATACCATAATGTTTTCAGTTTGTGAATGCATTCTTCGCATCTTGTAGGCAGCCGTTAAAGGCTGGGATCTCAAACTCAAAATCCCCAGGGGCCATTAGAGAGGTTGCTCATTTTCTTAGAGTGGTGAGCTTCGTGGGAGTTTTTAACAAAAACAAAATTCAAACAATGTACTCTTCAAGGTTGAGTCATACTGCTCCACAAATTTTAGTAAGTAATACGAGTAATACGGCTGAGATTGTTTTCGTGGAGAACAAAAGCTTTCTTGTTGCGCATGAGACAGGACATGGTCACATTAAACTCCATGAAAAAGGAATAATTTGTCTTCCTCTATTGAAGCTATCTGTCTTCCTTTCTTTTGGTTTCAAAACGAGACATTTTGGTGTCCCCGCATTACATCGTGAAATGTCTATGTTGACAAACTGCACAATTAGGTTCAGCTTGATATATTCTATATATGAAATAAACGGCCCTTTATGCTCTGAGGTCGAAACATTGCTAAAAAATTAAATGATTACTTTGAAGTAACAGGAAAAAATCCAAATAGGAAAAAATGGAAGAATAGAAACGTGCCAGCCAGATGAAATAATAAATTGTTAACATGTAGGGGGTCTTATGAAATTGTCCCTTGGGCTGGACCTGGCCTGCCCTATGGTATAAAAATCAACCTGCAGAAGCCTGAAACTTGCTGGAGATGTTTAACTTATCACAGTGACAAATATACCTAGTTGGTTGCCAAACATGCCAGATTTTTTTCTTTCACTAACTACCTTTTTGCTTATTGTTTACCTTTCGGGCTAGGTTTTCTGGCAACAGAGCTCATGAACACAGCGCAGTTGAATGACTCATTCGAGTCTCAGATGTCAGAACCAGGTCATGAACGCATCATAATGACAGACCTTTCAGATCCATTGATGGTCAGCAGTAATGTGATGTAAATCGGCAAAAACATTAAAAACGATTACGTTTTCTTTCTGCCTTTTTTTTTTATCTGTCTTTCTCGGTTTCCGTGTGTCGTTCTGTGTTCGTGTGGCCCTCCAGTTGTGAACCAGGAGGGACAGCCTCTGATCGAGGGGAAGCTGAAGGAGAAGCAGGTCCGCTGGAAGTTCATCAAGCGCTGGAAAACCCGCTACTTCACCTTGGCAGGAAACCAGCTGCTCTTCCGGAGAGGCAAATCAGTGCGTAGACAATGAAAATGAATCCCACTCACACACAAGCACACTCACACATGGACACACATGCACAGTGTCCCTGGCTTCTCCCTTATTAAATCCTCATTAATATTTCCCTGTTCTGTGTCTTCTGAAACATGATGAAATTCTTTATGAAACAGTGGAAATCACATCTCGTGATAAGCTCAGCGGTCCCTCAGGAGCATCCACTGAATCTGACAATAACAAACCTTGGCTCCGGTAAGGACTCTTGGGGGTCTACCAAGGCCAACGCGTGAAGCTGCAACAACATGAGTCAATCTCAAACCCTCTGTAACTCAAAGCAGATATCATTACACACAAGTAGCAAACACAGAGAAGGAGGTACTGCCTCGTACAGTGTATGTGAGTGAAGGAAAGACTTGAATATTCTCATCTGAGCAAAAGGTGGGGAGATTTCCCTCTGGGTTGATACAACACAGTTTTCCCTCCGATGTCCCTGTGTGTGCTGCTGACTTACTGTGAAGTGGAACAAAGGCTGAGGTCACCCAACTGAGAGTTGTTGTGCAAAGGAAAAGTTTGCTCCATCAGAAACATGTAGCGAAAGCAGCATGATCGAAAATGGGTTGAGGTCAGAGGTCTGACAAAGTTTTCTCAAAAACATAATGTAAAGTTTGATTTTAACCAGCTGTCTAAAGAAATATATTTTCTGTCGGAAAACCTGATTTGTGTGGAAATTTGACCACATGTGTGTGTATCAGCGCCTACATCCTGGTTCACGCCCGTCATCTACGAGAGTGAAACAATTAATCATAATTAAAATAATTTTCACGGGCAACAGGAGATTGGGAGTTCTCTGGGTCTTTAAAGAGTGTCATGTTTTTATCCGATCAGCTCGCAAAAACTAGAGAGAGGCACAATATCATAGAGGAATATCTGGAGTCGGGAATATTCTCTGGTGGTTGAAATGCAGAAGTAGAGTTGAGCTCTCTCCCTCTCTCTTTTTCTTTTTTAACAATAGTCTTTTTGCTCCCATTCAAATGGTAAATGATTCCTCTCTTTTTTGCAGCAGCAACAGCCGTGACTTAGAAAAGTTTTGTGTGTTTTTTCTCGGAGCTCCGTTTATCTTTGGCAGCATGTTCTGGAGGTGGTATGTTGTGAAAGACCTTTTCCCAAATGGGGAGTGAGGTTAAGAACCAAAAAAATGTGTTTTTCCCTCCATATCGAATGAACAAGCGGCTTCGACACAGAGGTTTGAAACGGCCCCAGAATCCACACAACTCTGAGACTTGCTTACTTAGGTATTAAGGCTGTAATATTTATTTCCATGAGCATTTACCTAGTGGATAAAATATGTTCAAAAGAAGAATGCATATTCTATCTGTTGCTTGCTAAGCCAAAGTGTGCCCTCCTCTGAACACTGCATGTTCTCCTTTATTCAGCCCAGACAAAGAGTAATGCCAAACTGCATCCAGGCCTGGACTTCGATTTGGGAAGTCCTCTTGCTCAGGACTTCTGCAGTGTTCCCCAAAGTAAATTTAAGACTTTTATTGAAGACCTTTATAATACCACAGAGAACGCCATTCAGTACCTTTTTCACGGTCATACCACGGTCAAAGATTAACGGAAACAAACAATAAGCCCTGCTTTCAAAAGTTAAAAGACTACAAAGGTCAAAGACTACGAAGACAGGCAAAACAAAGACATGCAAACTGAACGCAATGAGACTAAAAACAACTGCAAAGACATGCAAAAGTGTCAAGGAGTCCTTTTTGCTGTTCTTTGCTGTCTTTTTCAGTGGCATAATTTGGTCTATGTAAGGATTTATCATTTGTTTATTATTTTTACTGCTGAAATCTTTTTCATACCCTCCAGGCAGCCATTAGTTTCCTTTTAGTTCACTATTAAGAAACTAAAAACTTGCTTGCATTAGGTAATCCATCATAGTGAATATATATTGTTCTATTTTCGTCAGTAAAATGTATTGTTTTTGCAAATATGTTCACTTACTCTGAACTTTAAAATCCAATAGGTCGTGTGTTCACAAGCTCATCTGTAGACCAGAAAATCAGAGCCAAAGAGACCATGCACATCATAAAAAAAAATATGAGATTTTGACGGAATATAAAATGGCTCTGTTCAGCAGCCCAGTGCTGTTGTACTGTTGTGTCAGTGCCAGTAAGCCAAAAAAGAAACAACTCCCCCCTGCCATTTTTTGTGAGAGTACATAAATGAATAATAATATAATTGCAAAATGATTTAAATACAATAATTGTGCTGTCTTAACAAATACATACACAAATGCACCAATCTCTCTAGATACTCTGGAGTCTTTTTCCCACACCCTCTTGCAGTCTTTGGCCTCATACCAGCAAGATTTTCTCTTAAACTGCAAACTGTCAGAAGCACTAAAGGTACAAAATATTAGTAACACTTAATAAATCTATACTACCAGTCATAAGGATGTCAAGTATTCTGAGACGATACAAGATGTTTCACTATTGGTAAAAATCAATCAAATGTTCATTTGAATCAGAACCTTAATCCACTGGTATGAATCCTCAGTGGGAAACAGCAATCAGACCCTCAGCACAGCCAGCCGGGAGATAAAACTTTGAGCGTGTCTACTCCAAATCTGCGCTTTTCAACACGAACACCACAGAAAAGAGCCTTGCAGCCAACTGTAGTTATGTGGTTATTAACCACATAAATGTGGTCACATAACAGCCGTAGTTAGTTATGTGATTATTAACCACATAACTGTGGTTATGTGGTTAATAATCACATTACTAACTACGGCTGTGGTGCAAAACGCACACAACCACACCTCCCCACACATTCAGAGTTACACTCAGTGGGGTAAAACACAGATGTGATGTTCAGCAGAGCTGAAGGGGTTTTTTTTTTTCTTGCCCTGGAGAAGCAACGAAACAATAAAGTCTGCCTGTAAATGGTTTGTTCTGAGGTAGCACATACTGGAAACAACACTATAACACTTTGTTGTGTTGCTGAAAGTAGGTGGCAACAAGGGACATTCGTGTGCTTGAAGTGCACAAAGAGCTGTTTAATATGGCAGAAGATAGACTTCTTGATGCACCTCCGTGACTGGCTTTAAAGATGTAAAAGAGATTTACCACTGATTCATAGGTTAGGTTTAGCCACAGTTGGGTGTCTTTGTCTCATTTGCTGAATTGGTTTTTAATGTTGAACATTATACTGCTCCGTGCGACTAACAAATGCCAGTGGTGGAATGTGAGTGAATGTGAGTTGGTAAGTGCATTCACTTAAGTACAATTTTGAGTACAAAACTGCAGCATTCAAATTTTGAGGTACTACTGGACAGTTATTAGTTATTTTGCAGATTTACCAAAATAAAGATAGGATCATCTTATGAAATGTGATACATTTTTATAGGATAAACTACCCAAAAACTTTTAACATTTGCTCCACCTCAAAAACTGCAGCATTCAAATTTCCCTTACATGTTTGTGCATTGGTAATAATAATCCAATAATATAATACATAGTAACATAACACCAACATATTTTTACTCAAGTAACATTTTGAATGTGGGAACTTGTAACTGAGATTTCAATATTGTTTTTTTTTACTCAAGGTAAAGATTTGAATACATCCTCTACCACTGACATTTTTTCTTTATTAATAAGATGTCTGTTTCTTAAGCCTGCGTTAACTCAGTGAGCAGAGGTTTTCATTTATTCTCATGTTTGCCTGGATTCTTTACTTCTCTTATTGTCTGTCCTCCCCACAGAAGGATGAGCTGGACGACATCCCTATTGAGCTGAGCAAGGTGCAGAGTGTCAAGGTGTGGAGTTACACAGTCATCATCCCTCAGACACGCTCCGTCTTTAAGAAGCCCCAAGAGCTCCCAAAATCTTTTTAGAAAACAGATCACATCCCCACATACTATTAACAGGCTTACATCAGAGCGGGACAACGTATGTATGAATTATTGCATGTAAAGTAAGACAGATGAGGGCTTCAATAACACGAATCTCAAAAATGACACATGTATTTTCAGAAACACCATCTCTCAGTATCAGTCTTCATGTACTTCCTCCTCTTCTTTTTGTCATTTGTATTTCTTCTTTCTTTCCATAGGTAGTAGCCAAGAAGCGTCGGGATCGGGGGCTGCCGCGGGCCTTTGAGATCTTCACCGACAATAAAACGTATGTGCTGAAAGCTCAGGATGAGAAACACGCAGAGGAGTGGCTGCAGTGCATCAACGTGGCCGTGGCTCAGGCCAGAGAGAGGGAGAACAGAGAGGCTACCACCTACCTGTGAGACCAACGCCAACACAGTTTGAGACACAAAGTTGCGCAGACACAGCCAAACGTACGCCGAGTAATGATTTTTTTTCTAGCTGTCGGACATTTTTTGAGCATTCACAATCGACCACCGGAGTTGTCAAAGAAGAAAATATGAGAGGTTTGGAAGATACTGTGCTAACCCTGAGGAGGGAAACACACACAGCAACACGCAACCTACACGCTGCCAGAAGCACTTCAGTAGCACTGTAATTTCATATCTGTAATTGGTGGTATACATCTTCAATCCCAATGAGGATGGTGCACTTTTCAAAACAATCATAATGACTTGTTTTGCAGTCATTTTTTTAGAAATAAGACTTAGTCAACCAGCAATAAAAGTTTCATAATATGCCGGATGATTACATGTTTAAAATACTGACTCCCTATGCTTAGTGTTACACCATGGACCTGCTTTTGAAGAGATACATCTACATCTGTTTACCATCATTAGTGATTATAAATGAATGTTACATTACATAAGTGTTAAAGACTGACGTGTTAAGACGATCCTCACCTGACTGGATCATTCAGTATGGAAATTTCTACTTCTGCTGCTTGAACCTGGAGACTGCTGTCCGCTTCAACAACCAAATAAAACAAGCATCGACAGAAACTTTGAATTTCTAAGTTTAATGATGGTGCATGATGATTGAGATGTATTTGAGTCCAGACTAGTATTTAGCAATAAAGACTTAACAGACCTCATAAAGACCCTGTAGCAATAATGAGACTGAACAGTTGCTCTTTGAGAGCAGGAAGGATGAAGGGGAGCCTAATGGACAGCAGATGGGAAGGGCACTCGATACTGGAATATTGTGTGTGTGTGTGTGTGTGTGTGTGTGTGTGTGTGTGTGTGTGTGTGTGTGT
Source organism: Xiphias gladius (assembly GCF_016859285.1). Classification (NCBI taxonomy): domain Eukaryota; kingdom Metazoa; phylum Chordata; class Actinopteri; order Istiophoriformes; family Xiphiidae; genus Xiphias; species Xiphias gladius. Next base: position 9,963,108 of record NC_053406.1, on the reverse strand, counting down.
GTGTGTGTGTGAGAGAGACAGAGAGAGAGAGAGTATGATGTAGTCTTAAAGGAATAATTCAACATTTCAAGAAATACGCTTATTCACTTTCTTGCCAAGTGTTAGATGGGGAGATTTATGCCACTCTCATGTCTGTAGGCTAGATATGAAGCTACAGCCGGCAGCCGTTAGCTTAGCTCAGCGTTAAGACTGGAAACAGGGGGGACACACCTCTGGCTCTGTCCGGAGGTAACAAAATCCACCAACCAGATCCTCTGAAGCTCACTAAGTAACAACTTATTACTTACTGTATTAAAGTTTTTTTTAATCTGCACAAAAAAAATGACAAGTTGTGGTTTCAACTTCGCGGCCTTTGGTCAGAGCCAGGCTAGCTGTGTCCCCCTGTTTCAAGTCTTTATGTTAGCTAAGCTAACCAGCTTCTGGCTTTAGCTTCACGCGAACCGCGCCGATAAGAGAGCGGTATCAATCTTCTCATGTAACCCTTGGCAAGAAAGCAAATAAGCAAAAATGGCACACTATTCCCTTAATATAGATATTGTTTTCATGTGTAATCTGGATGTACATATTCAATCCAGTGTTTTTAAAATAATTTTGTTTCACATGTTTTTTTACTTGCACTGTATTTTTCATCACTAACAAAACTTTTTTTCCCCCAAAGTCAGCGGGCGACTGCTCAAGTTGAGTTACTTGAGAATCATAACAGTTTCATCCAACATTTTGACCCGATTTTCTCTTTCTGCTCTTGTACTAAAGTCACTTGTGAAACAAGCCCCTTAAGAGTGTGAGCAGCGGTCAGATTTCTGTTCTTTTGCAATATCGTTGCTATATGGACGGGGCTATTTTCTGCCTTCCCGAACGAGAAACGTCTGCAACAATTCACTCCGTGCTTTACGAGGAGCCGTGTCAGCTCAAATGTTGCTTAATAGTGGACTTTAGACCGCAGATTTCTAAGAAAACAGTGAAGTAAATTAGTGGTTTCCTTGTGGTATTAGAAACCGTGCCAGCTCAGTCATATTGATTTAAGACTATTCAGTGAAAGGTTTTGTTTGGACAGCCAGGAATTAAATGTAGTCTCTCATTTTAAAACAGGCATTTTCCAAAAGTTACAGTTTAAAAGATTGTGTTTTTTGTGGTCTTTTGTGTTATATCCTCTCTCCACTAACTCACATCTATACAGCTTTCCACCTGAAAAATCAGCCTATGGCAATACCTATGTGGAGCATTATAACTCCCTTATGTTACTCACTACCCACTATGCTGATGACAAACACGTCTTGACCCAGTTAAGCTCTGAACTGCCTGCACCAGACGAACGTTCACGGTCGGCCGTGGCAAATCAATCATTTTGCACGGTGTCTGATTTTGATCTTTGTCTGGTTCCACGTCTGAGGTGCGTGTCTGCCCAAAGGTGAATGCATGGCTCTCCTTTTGGGTATCAAACGCTTTTGGTTTTGGTTAAATATATAATATACAATGTTTGGAATATTTTACAAATGCCTAAGGTGGTCTTAATCTTAACTCGTGTGATGGACAAGCACACTGTCTTTGGTCTTAGTTTGTCCGACAGATAACACCCTGTTAGCTTTGTACATACAGTCATGACACCGCCTTTCCAACTGTGTCAGGTTACTACTCTTTGTGTCTTTAGCTGCTCCCCCTCCTCCAAACACACACACACAGACACACGCACACACACTGTGGAGCTGACATGCATCTGCTTACACATAATATTATTTACATCATGCCTCTCCATCACTTGATCCCCTCCTTCCTCCTTCCTTTTAGATGGCTGGCTATGTCCCCAAAATCAGGGGACTTCCCACCATGACTGCGATAAATGTTTTTTTACAAAATGTACATGGCTCTAGGCATGGCCAATGGCCGGTGAACCACTTAGGTCCAGACTGAAATACCTCAACAAATATAGGGTGGATGAAATTTTGACATTCATTGTCCCAAGAGGATGAATCCTACTGTCTTTGATGATCCCCTGACTTTTCCTCTGACGCTGAAGTTGACATTTGTGGTTTTGAGTGAAATGTCCTAACAGCTTGGCTATTGGATGGATTGGCATGAAATTTAGCTCAAAGCACCGCTGTGCTAAAGTCCAGCCTTGTGGAGCTGCTAGTATGGCTGTAGACTCATCTTGTAGGATTTTGTGTCAGGTTTAGAGCCTCAGGACAATTAGTTACTGTCAGACACTGTCATTCCAGGATTAGTATAATTTAGCAAAAAAGTATTTGTGCTGAACTATACTGTACACATGCATATTATTTGGCTGTAGCTGCTTGGCAAGCTAATGTTAAATCCACTGCCTTTAAGTGAAGTTCAAACCCTCTGCCACTCACTCTAAATGTACCATGAAGCTGACTTTACCCTTTTAGTTGCACGGTGTTGATTTCTTGGTGTTTGAAGCGAATGTCTGATCATATGAATGTCAAAGTCGTCTGAAAGTAACAATGTGAACACTGTCTGCTGTCCCGCTGCCATGTTGGCCTAGTTTCCAAGCCTCTGGAGCCAACATCTTTAGCCAAACAAGCAACTGATTTAGGGTACTTTCCTCTTAATGAAATTGCCTTTGTAGGCAGCTGTGTAAATAAACTGGAGGATATATATTCTCTATCTATCTAATCTATCTATCTGTCTAACTATGTATCTATCTATAGTTTGTTCGTTCGTTCATCTCAAACTAAAGAAAAGTGAGCTGTTACTGTCACTACTTTAAAGCACAATGAAATGATATTTACAGTTTAGAAATCCGATATCCCCTGATGGATGGAAACTGCTGTAGATTTCAACAATCACACACAGACTGTGGGTTTGTGAATATGATTGACTTAAGTATTAAAGTTTCTGAATGTATAAAAAGTGTTTCTGAGCATTAATATCCGCCTTCTGTAAAGAACAATAGGAAAGGTAGATTGTTGGGGGTTTTTTTACATCAAATTACATTTGATTTTATGTTTGATTTTTGATATTTGGTCAATATTTATTTTTTACAAGCACTACTGTAAGACTTCAGTCATGTCTTGGAAGACTACTGAAACACTGAATGACAGGTTTAATCTTGTCACTTCTGTGTCTTCCCTTTCTTTTTCCCTATACTGCAAACAGATGAATGCCGTATTTTATCGACAAATAAACCGGTCTCTTTATGGATTGTATATTTGCCTGTTGCACCTTTTGCATGTCTGACACTGCCGCTTTGTCTTTTTCCTGCCTGAATTGTACAATAAATCTTTACAAGTGAAATCAATGAATCCCTTCAGTGTCTTTTTCTGTCTTTCCACACCTGGGTTTGGTTTGGGTCAGTTGAAGTAAAAAAAATAATAAAAAATACAAATAAGATAATTAAAGAAATTGAATAACGATTTCCTGGATCTTCAGAAGAAGAAAAAGATTAATTGACTTGAACAAAGTGGGTATTGTTTCTGTGCAAGTCCAGCTTTAGCTCATTTATCCAGTTGAATTCACTTATTAGGCTGACTCACTGAGCCTTGCCCATAGTGATTGTGATCTTCTGGCCAAAAGCTCCTATCTGTCGCTTCAGTGCTCTCAGCAGAGTTCCTGAGAGGATGCACACACTGACTCTGACTAACCTCCTGGAGATCATTACATTACATCCCAGTGTAAATTAGAAGTGGGACACCAGTTTAAAGATGTTGTGCTGACACTGAACAGACCCACAGTACACATGCAAACAAACACGCAGAGACAAAGAAAGAATTGCTAAATTTATTCCATATGCCCACCGAGTAAACTAAAACATTCCTTCCTCCGTGTGTGTATCTTGGTAATATTTCATCAAGCCGAAGAGTTTTCTCTGAGTCCCAAACCTTCAGATTGGATCTCCCACCCGCAGTCAGTCTGTTAAGATTGTTCGGCTCCAGGAACCAGCTTCACACACCAGCTGAAGTGAGGCTGGCAAAGCTGACTACTTGACATACCCAAACTGCCATTACGTTCCCATTTCGAGCTTTTAAAAGCACTTCAAGACACAGATATGTTGTTTGGATGGGGGGGGGGCTAAACCAGCTCAACCAGGAGCTCTAGAGGATGACTCAGTGTGAAGTATTATGGACCCTTGGACCCTAAGGAGGGATTGTATGACTGTATGGTATTTGACACAATTATGGTCCTAAATTTCAGTATTTTTACCAGCAAGAAACACACAACCTCTAAGAGCTTTCGGATTCAGCTGAAATAGAGCTGTATTAAATTGTTTTTGACTCATCATTTTGAACATTTAGTAATGCAATTTCTGCTTTGCTAAATAGAACAAGACCATGCTCAACGGATATCCTATGTGCACCCAAAGAAAGAAAATAACTGCACACATTCTTTTTTTATTGTTTTGCTGTGTTCATGTTGATACTATAAACAATCATTTCTTTGTCCACCATAAATGTCTGATGCAAACATGTGCAAGCATTGCCTCCCCTGGAATTTAAACCTCATTGCTTGGCATAAAACACCAAACCAGTATTTATGTAGTTACTGGAATAGCAATGAATCATACTGAGATTACCCCTTCATAGTGTCGGTAACAAGTGAACCTCAACATGAAGACATTTGGCATCACAACGATCTTTCTCCGTGGATGAGGAAAATGTAAGTCGTGTGTCTCTGCATTCCTCTCTTTATCCGTCCCCACAGAGAATTCCAAAAGTACAGTCACAGTGAAGAAATCGCACCGTTCCATCCCCGCACTGACACAAATACATGATGATCTCAGTTCAACACACACACGACACTTTGAGAAAGTAAGCCTACGCTGCCTACTGCAAGACAACCGAAAGGTTCAGTCGAGTCACCAGTGTGTCTAGCATTGATTCTCTGATGTTTGCAGGACTTTATTTTGCCAAGAATGCGCGTTCATATGTGATGATGCTTGAATACTGGGGGTTACAAGTGTGATCCTTCAGTTTCTGCTATTTTTATGCTTGCACGTGCATGTTGGACTGAGCACACATTTAGTGCTGCATTTTCAGGCTTGCAGCTGTAATGACAGAAGTGAAAATGCCTCAATGTCCACGGGAAAAACGTGCTGAACAATGAACATTTTTACATATAATCATCCTTAAAAACAACAATAACAGATTTTCTTTTGGCCATGGGGGGGCAGCAGAAGCAAGTTGTGAACACAACACTGACATATTTTCCCCTTTTCACAGTTGCTTATTTACATATCCAGCAGACAGGGAGCAACACCAACATTCATTTGGAGTTATGTTTCTGGGCCATCAGGCGAATGTAGCACCAATGTTAACCAACTACTTGCCAACTTTGCCTGTCTGCTGGTCGGTGCTGGGTGTGTATCGTTCAGTGGCTTTTTGACACTTTCGTTGAAAACAGCTGCCTGTTGCGTCCGCCCATCTTCAACCTGACTAGAGGTTTAATCAACCAGAGTAAATTGGCCTTTAGGTTTTACAAGTTCATCAGCTGTACAATTAATTTGGCACTTGTACAATTTTCAAAAATTAAAAATGTGATTTAATTAATAAGGCCGGTCATGAGAGCATGTTTGTCAGCATATGGTACCATACTACTACATGCGAATGTCTAGAGGCAACCATTAAACCACCTACAGTCTTTTCCGTGGGGCCTCACACTCATCAGAAAAGTGTAAAAGCCATGAAGTCATGGCTGGGTCGTCTCACACGACCCAGTCATAAAGCAAAAATATTACAGCTACATACAGTATGCTCAGGGGGCATTATTAGGCTCAAACTGCCCAGGAACAGGCCCCAAATCTTTCCTGGAACATTCTTTTCAATAGGGAGAGAGATCCACCGGAGCACCCAGGTTAAAGGTTTTTAGGCAAAGTGACTAATGCTTCAGTGCCAGTGCATCTTCACTTCACTCTGATCTGATACTATAGTCTCCCCATAAGAGACCATGGTATCGGAGTGGAAGTGGTAGTCTAAGCAGGGGATAGCTCAAAAACTTCAGCAAATCATTTCAAACTGTCTGCACTGCTGGTTAGATGGGGGTAATGTTCAGAGTTGGGTTATCACTGCTGGATTTGTCAGATGGGATCTCACACAGAACACACAGAATGACTTTAGGCCAACTAAGGTTTGTCTCAGTGGTTGAATTTGACCTTCCTCTCACTCAGGAAAGAGTTACAGATCTGTCAGGACATCAGTGTGTGACCTGTGTGTGAAGGTGCTCAAATGTGCTTCATGGGAGGTTGTGTGTTACCCAATGCTTTGGCAGAGCGTTACACTACCTTCCTGTTGCACAATTTCTAAAGCATCAGACGCCCTTTCCAGGGATGTCGGTGTGCATGCGTGTTACTTCACTGGACTTTTTGGGCAGGCGTAATCATTTACTGAGCGACAGCAACACGATGAAGTATGTAAGAATTAAAGACTATGAAAACCCCTACAGAGAACAAGCTGCTTCGTCGCAGAGGGGAGCAGCGACATGGGCAACAACAGAGAGGTGAGCAATAACAGAACCAATGGAGGTCCGGTACAGTCATGGAGTGTTCTCCCCATGTTCCCTAAATCATTGCCACTTGGTTAACAAAAAAAAAAAAAATACTAGCACCTTTGTTGAAATGTATTCTGACAGTGACTTAGTCCAGTGATTACTTTCTGATTTTCACAGCTCTAATTTGAATTTGGCATTTGATGGATGACACCACATAAGGTCTGCCACTGGAGGATCACCTTTAATGTCATTTATAAAGTTCTCCATATTTAAGATTTGGCTGAGGCCTTTCCTGTGCATTAATTTGCTTTACATCATTTTTGGCAAAGACCAAAACAAAAAGTAAACCATCATTTAAAAAAAAGGTTTTAGTCTGAGTATCAGTTGAATTAGTTTACAATTGTCCCTATGGTATTTCCAAGTGTCTGTTTGAAACAAGTTGTGATGTGGTAAATTATATTACTTATAAACTATATTTTCTTATTTAAACCTATCAACAATATATTACACCACCAAGTCGATTGGAAGCCAAGCCACTTCTATTAAGACCAACAGCACCCTCTGGTGGCTGTAAAACATATTTAAAGATACTGCTCTACATCTTACAACCTGTATGTATGCAACACATCTCAGAACAAAATTGGAGCTACTCAGTAAATTATATCTATTCTAGTAAGCTGTGGTTCCAACTGTGCAATGAAGGGAAATGCTGCATGCAGGACTGTAGCTACACTACCTGGGTGGTTATTTTGGGTAGATACAACTCAAACTGTATACATTAATAACTAAGACACTGAAAACAAACTCAATGCAGAGACTTACTGATTATTTTGTTCAGCAGGATTAATTACAAGCACCAATTCAATGAAAATCATACAGATCAGTGGCATAACTCATTTATTATTGAATAAAAATTGGACATGAACACGTGCAGACTAAAAACCAGTGTAACAAATTGACAACTCTAAAATGTTTTTAAATCAAGTCTGCATCCCCTGCTGTAAAAAAAAAAAAAAAAAAAAGAAAAAGAAAAAAAACCCTTTAGTATATAACCAGTTTACCTTTTTTGAAACTGTACAAAACACAGCTTTAGCAACATACACCTGTCCAAAAAGGAAAAAAAAGGAAAGAAAAACCACTCACCTGCCAGTCCCTTTATGTGCAAACATATTGATCTTTCCTGAATGATCATTTTTATTTTACATTTATCCGTTCAATCCTTCCACTGAGCAGTTTGCTTTTATAAATCAAAGCGTTCACATTTTGTCAGTGGATATCAATCCATCTTTACACTGTAAATAATTTTATTTTCCCAAAGTCCACAACTTTACATGTAAAACCAAAAACATAAGGGTAGGCTAGAGATGGCAGAGGTGTAGGTGTGTGTGTGTGTGTGTGTGTGTGTGGGGGGGGTAACCAAGGGAAAATTAAGAAAAACCTATAGGTGGAGGAGACGATGACAGGTCCTGGACTGATGTCACACCGCACTGATGCCTTCCCTAAACCACTGATCACATCTGACCAGGAGAAAAGAAAAAAGGCTCAATACTTGTAAACCAACAAACAGTCCACTTCATGCTGGTAGTTACTGCTGCAGCCTGGGTCCCTCAGATGCACACCTTATATCTACAGTAACACAACATCAAACACCTCTGCCAAATATCAGCTACAGGTGTGCTGTTGTGTAGATGAGAATCAAAGCAATGAATGTTCTATCACCAAGACATTCGTGCATGCAGAAGCTATGTGCAGGATTCAGGCAATTTCAGCAGTGTTTCCATAACTGCCTCCAATGTCAAGGCTTTATTGAAGTTCTTCATTAGGACAAAAATTCATGTTACTACATGTTTTGTTATTCGGCTTAGGCCAACAAAATTCAAGTTTGAGGAGAATCAACATTCCTGTAAATTATACTGGTCAGTTTTAGGATGCACGTGAGGAACCCAGAAAACCAACTGTGTTGGTATTAGGCCGGTAATATACCCAAAATGAAACCAAAATTGGCACGTTCTCTTTAACAGCAGATGTGCAGCATTTGGCTTGATAGCTGCAGTGGGTTCTTGCTAACCAAGCCCCAAAACACGTCAGCAATGTAATCTGACAGACTGCAGGCAGCAGATATTTGGTTTACTTCCACTGTAGTCTTAGTGCAACTATTTACTTTTTATTACTTTTGAAGAACTTGCAAGTTGTGTCTTCTAACACGACTCCAGTTGGCTTGGACTTGGAGGCATGATTAGGAGTCACACTGATCTGTATTCAACAGTAATCGGAGAACTCGCCAAATTCGATTTTGTTTTGAATATACTGAAAACATTTCAGTGACTATCAGCCCAGAGCTAGTCTGTTGGGGGTGTGTGTGTGTGTGTGTGTGTCTCAGCGCCGGTGACGGCTATGTCCTGAGTGCCCACTACTGCTGTGGTGTTTGCTCTTGTGGCTACGCTCCCTCTCTCTGTCCCTGTCGTAGGACCGAGACCTCTCCCTCTCCCTTCTGTCTCCTCGATGACCACTTCCCCGCTCATGTTTGTGTTTTTTTGAAGAGAGGTCAAAAGAACTGCGGTCTCTGTCTCTCTCCCGTTCCCTCTCTCTGTCCCGGTCCCTGTCTGCTTTGACTGGAGTGCGGGACCGTGACCGAGAACGCGAGCGCTTCCTCTTGTGACCAGATCCACCACCTCCGCTGTTGCTATGGCGTCCACTGGGCTTGGAGTCACTATTGCTGTGGTGGCTGGTCTTGGACTTGAGGTGGGGAAGGAGGGGTGAGGGCTGATGTCGCCGAGGCGAAGGGCTACGACTGTGAGAGCGAGAACGTGAGCGAGAACTGTAGGTCCCTGAGCGACTGCGTCTGCTGTTGTAACTGGAACAAAAAAAGTGGAAGATGAGGAATACATCCAGCTATTTAACCAACATTACCTGTTAAGACATCACTAACAAATTTGAAGCTAACAGTTATACTATCAAACAAATAAGAACTTTGACCAGTAAACTGTCTTTACGGATTTTAAGTGATCTTACTGTCTGCGTGGGGAACGGGATCTAGACCGGGAACGTGTTCTTGAATGAGATCGACTTCCACTCCTGCTGTTCCTCCCAATCTTCACCTCTTTCCTTAACCTGGCGGGGAAAGAAGAACTAAAATTAATTTTAGGTATTAAAACCTAATGAGCATAAAAAAAACTATGGAAAATAAGAATAGCTATTAATGAAATATCCTCACAATAAAATAGTTTGTATGTTTGTTTCTTACCCATTGTGAGGACTCTTGTTGACCTGAGTCCGGTTGTCTGGCTCTTTCTTAACTGGTTTGAGGGTCTGGGGGTTTGGGGACTTCTCTTCTACCTTGACCACATTTGGGGAGCTGGGCTTAGAAGCAGGAGAGAAGCCACCCAGTGTGGACAGTGCAGGGGTACCATCAGGATTTAAGCCTTTGGCCTTCAGCTTAGCCTCCGCCAAAAACACCTTCCTCCGCTCCACCTCCTTCTCCAGCTGCTCATAGTTGGGCTGGGGGTCATAGTTAGGCTCATAGTTAGACTGTGTCACTTTACACAGACAACACTGAGTAATGGCTACTTTGAGCAGGAAGCGTTATCACACTGCTGTTAATAGATTTGTTATGAGAGTCTCCATACAGGAGTCTATGACACTATAGTTTAGTTGAGTGATGTATGCAAAAAATTTACCTTCTTCCTGGTGTAAAGTTTCAGGGTGGTGATGCAGATGTCTTTAATCTCATCTTCACTGGCACCAAACAGCAGGTACCAATGAGGTCTGGATGGCAGAGGTATCTGGGGAAAAAGCATGCACAAAGGGTTATAACATTAGAAGGTGCTATACTGTATTGCCATGGAGGATTTGATATTATGACATCTGGTGTGTAATCTATCAGCATTTGTGGCACGGTGGGGAAAAAAAAAAAAAAAAAAAAAGTGTTTTGGATTTCGTCTTACCTGCAGAGCTCGAGCAGCGAGGTATATGCAGGCACAGGCGATAGTCTCAGCTTGGAACCTCACAAACACATTTGTCCTCAGGCTATCATTCATGTAGTTCCTATAAAGGCAAAAAGAACACAGAAACAAAAACATAACATCTTCTCTACACAAAACCACCTCCCACCCATACCCACATCTAAATTATTATTGCAGGTCAATAATCTGCAACATTTTTCTATCTTTCTAACTCCTTATCAGGGCGTCAAATTTTTTCTATTTTCAAATAAAAGATCTGTTTTTTTTTCATTCCTGATTAAAACATAGCTAATTCTTGCATTTAAAAATTTTAAAACAGAAATCTGTGGTGGGAGACTTCTGAACAAGCATTTAGAATAACTGGTCACAGATATGCTGGAGAACAAGTTACAATCTGTGGATTTAAGCTTTAGAGGCAGTCAAAGCATTTGAAGTTAATTTTTTAACCCTGATAGCCATAAAGACAACAGCTACACATTTTTGAGTTACAGTGTTGGAGTGAGATATGCATTTTGATTTGTCAAGTTTAACTTTGTCCATTTCTCTCTGGGGCATCCATAGGAGTGCTGTATGTCACAGGTAAAGCATGAAGACACAAATGGGGAAATTTTTGACTGAAGACCTGCCAAGACCATCTTACCACACCATTACCTGAGAGTAACTACATTAGGACTAATGATGATCAAGACGATGACACATGCCTAGTAAGGTGGGGAACATGCAGGCATACAGATGAACATTGTTCGCCTATAATGCAGTTGCTACTTTCAGACTGTTAGATCTGGGGGAATAGGGAAGCACACCATATCTGGTGGCAAGCATGACAGCTATTTTCTGAGAATCAGTGGCACGTTGAATTAATCAAATGTTGCAACATTGGTCTAATATTCTGCAAACTTTGCACATTTAGTGTCTGAAACAAAAGGATCAAGACCTTTATAATTATTGAAAGGCTCAACTGCAAAACAACTTCCCACTTAAAATAAATGCCTTCCAGCCATGAGCCAAAACTGACCCCCATAAAATCGGTGATTCCATTTGTCTGCAACCCCACTCCACTATGTGGCATTGTTTTAAAAAAAAAAAAAAAAAAAACATTAGGTGGCCATCTATACCTCACTACTGAAATATCTGTCCTACAAAACAGATTATGTGTCAGTTGGTTGTCTAGGACAAAGGACAAATGAGATTAGCCGTTGGGAGAGCATTAGGGAAGACAAAATGGCCAGGATGTGAATCAGGCAAGTACAGAGTGGCGTGAGCATCTATGTCCTTAAGAAACATAGAAGTCAAAAAGACAAAAACATGTGACAACAGAAACATGATGATAAAACCCCTGATAAACTAACTCAACACTGATCCCACTCAGATTATCAAAAGGAACCACAACCAGACACAAAAAACTAATCACAAAGCAGTGCAACTTCCTTTCCACAGTGGTGACACTTCTCCATATGACTTCACTGTGTGTCTCAACTTCTGCGAATTCAAAATCATATGTAGAGCTCCACTGGAAGTGTGTCACAAGCAACTGTAGAATCCCTGCCACACAGATTACTTCCAATCTAACCTGCCTTCAACAAATGACCAGACCTGCACTTTGGTAGGTCGGTCTATGCCAACGCTACTATAGGTAACAGGTGGCCGTTGGATTCTGACTGCTGCGTGGGCGAGACAGGTCCTTGGAGGCAAAACCTGAGAACTGGATCAGCCTGTAAAACAGACATGTCTGGACACCATGTCAGTTGGGGACAGGATACAGTATGCTAATGTAAATATTTAAAAAATAAAAAAAAAAATTAAAAAAAAAGGCAGGTAAGCTGGTCAAAAAGGTTATTCTGTTCTGGATAAGTTTACTTCATTGCTAGATGCAAGTAAACTAGAAAAAACAACATAAATGTATCTGTAACTACTTGGCAAAAATAGGTATTACAGTTGAAAACCGTGTAGCAGGACCAAAAAATACAAATCCTTTTGGACACCCAAGAAAAAACAAGACGATGTTGGCTGTTGGGAAAGGCCCGCCCGCCCCCTTCAGTGAATCTCGGCATTGGGATTGGCTGTCTGGAGAGGGGCAGCCAACCAATAGGGGGAGCTTCCTGAGGTCATGTAGTTGGAGGAGGCAGAGTTCAGAGGTTCTTTATGTGACTTACCAGCATGGACTACCCTTTAATCAAAGAGTAGAGAGAAAGGACAAAGTTAAACCAAGTTCCCTGGGCACCGCAAATTAAACAGACTTTACAGCAAAGCCATGTAAGGGCAAACAGGAGAGTGAGACACGTAACAGGTTTGCAATAAAACAAATTTCTCCATCAGAAAAAAAAAGATGTGGAAGGGTTAAAATGGAGTGAGGGAATATTGCAGTCAGACCTGGGCAAAATGGTTGTTGAATGGTTTGCAAACGTGTGCTTAAAAACACGAGGGGCACCTGAATTTCACTTATCTGACAGGTGTTGTTTCCACATATGTGTCTGTCCCAAGTTCCTAGCAGATAAATCAAGTGCTCTTCAAGTAATTCAACCTTTTGAAACTCGTTCAACTTCATCTTTAGCCCAGGTCTGGTGGCACTTCTTGCAGACATGACACAGGTTGCTGCTGTGGGGAATGGTCAGTGGAGAGCTAGGAAGGAACTTACCAGGCTGTCTGGACCAGTGTCTGGTTCTTTTCACATTCCAAGACTTGAAGGTACATGACGATAATCTGGAATCATAAAACAACTGCATGTTAAACACACATAAAGAGCCCCAGGTGTGACATTGTTCAGAGAGGCTAGAAGCTACTTCCTGTGTTGCATCTGCATGGAGGAACAAACTTAAAGCTGTAATACCTAAACTATACTGTGCTACACAAGTGAAATGCTTTTCAGTGTGGTTTAAACTCACCTTGTGTGGATGCTTGACATGCACACAGAAGCCCAGCTCCTTCAGGATCCGCCGTTCCGCTTTGATGACTTGGTTTTTGGTATTTATGTAGTTCTGATCAAGTATCAATGAACTTGGAGTCCTAGTTTATAAAAGGAATCAAAATAAAATAATGCTTCCCCCCTTTCGAAATAAAAGTTAAAAAATAAGAAGTGCCCTTCTGATTTCTTTCTCTCTTTGCTTTTTTCCGTTTCAACCAACTCAAAGCAACAGGTTTAACTGTTTTGAATGCCTGACAGTTTGCTGGGGTTTGTGGACTCCTGTGGTTCCAGTGAAAGCTTATGGGATTTTTTGACGGCCCTCAACCTCAACCACCCCGTATCACAGCTTTAACAGAAATATCAACTCAGATCGTTGCTGAAATCACTACCTCAATCTGCAGAAACATTTTAGTCTTCACACTAGAACTGTAGACTTAAAAGAAAAAACTGCCATGAGTTGTCACATATTATTCTCACATATGGTAAAATACTATATACATTTATAATACTCTGTTAAGAGACCAAAACCACTGACTATGTCTTCTGTTAACAGTACACCAGAATCTCCCAACTCAAACAAATATGAGAAAAGTACCTTTTTCTTTGTCCAATGACTACATTTATACTGTCACTGCAAACAGAATACTGTACTAGCTTACAAAACTTCTGCTGGTTGAAAACAGCACATTATTTAAAATGCCATAGATGATGACAAAAAAAAGTTGAATAATATTTTTATAGCAATTATAAAAAAAACTTGGATACATTCTGTTATATCAGTCTGTTCACAGGGGTGTGTCAACCTCCTTATGAACTATCAGCCTACTACATTATATACTATTTATGACATAAAATGCAAAACAGAATAGAGCTTGCATAAAAACTCAACTAGGATCCTTCTAATACTTCCAACACTTGTGAGTAATTCAACACATAAGCTTTACAGAACAAAAAAACGGTCAAATTTAAGATTCAAGTTTAGTATTTTGACATCTCAAATAAATAAATTTAAATGTGAATGGTGTCATGCTGTCAACCACATGCATTGGGGAGAAAAAAAAAAAAAAAAAAAAAAAAACTCCCAAGATCAAGGTAATGTCCATAACTAAACATGACAATTTAGAGTCCAAATCCACATCTAAAAAGAAATACTTCCTAAAAGTGCATCATGAATACTGGTACACTTTAATGCTGATTCAAAATAACTACACATAATGCCAAACTACTGTGGCTGCAGTGCATGCACTGACCCTACACAAACACATAACCCACATGGACTACAAGTATCCAATAAATTATTCTAACTTCAACGAACAAGGTGATATTTCCATAAAAGCCATGAGTAACAGTTGGTGAATGGGGTTTTGCTCTTTAAGCACAAACAAAATGCATGGTGAGGAGCAGTCAGAGAAGAAAACTACATTACCCAACGGTCCGCAGATTGACGGACAGATACCCAAAGCTTAAGATTGAACCACAGGAGTCCTCAATGTGCCCCGGAGGCCAAGGACCTTCGGCCAACCTGTCATCCCCGATCCCAGTGCCCCGCGGTGGCTCAGACCACGGGCGTCTCCCACAGGAGGGGGGGTGGGGTAGGCCTGGGGGAGGAGAGAGACCCCCTCGCATCATGGTTGTCATGCCGACTGCTTCATCTTACGTACCATTCCACATCACCCAGGCTTTGGTAAATGTAGCTGGTCGCTGTTAGTTGGTTGCAAGGGAAAAAAGAAGCCAAGTTAATACCAAGGTCTCTAGTACTGACATGAACAGATTTCTATGAAGACAAAGGCACACAAAAATTAAGCAGTTGTGCCTTGTCTTTCAACGCACTCCAATTTTTAAAGTGGGTTGTTGAGATATCATTTTCAGTGTAATGTCAAACTCAGGTGTCATATGTGGACAATTACACTTCTGAAACTACCAGTGAAGCGGAAAACTGAAAAGTTTTAAAATGGTTTAGAGTACATGGGTAAACAGAAGAGCACTTTCACAGCAAAAACAGATCAACATCATACAAGACCGGATAAAAACAAAAAAACAAATGCAATGCAACATGTTCCATGTAACAAAACTAATCATTTATTATTTCCAAAATGAGAGGACTGGATTCAATGTTGGTGCTTACTTTTTGCCTCTGATCTGTCTCAGATAGTGGAAAACATTGATGACATCTCGTATTCGCCGTGGTGCTTCTTCAATCTTGGAGGCCAAGTTGATACATGCCATGGCAACAATCTGTTAAAACAACCAAAGCAAACATTTGGAAGGAAGGATTCAATAACTTAAGACATGCAACCAGATATAGACTGCCCACACGTGAACAGCAGATTTGAGCGATGTGACAAATTATACAATGAAGGCAAATTTATCAGCGGTCCAGAGATTATGCAGTATTTTGTCAGTTTATACCATGGCATTTTGGTATTGTGGACGAAGCTGTAAATCTGTGAGCAGGAGTGCTATATAGCAATATTGATTTGATTCATTACTTTTTTTTATTGATATAGCACAATAAAATTGTATATATATCCTGATAGAGGATTTTATCCACATTGACCACTTCTGGTGACCAGCAATTAAAAAAAAAAAAAAAAAAAAAAAAAACTCAGACCAGTCAAATCTATAGCAATACCATTGCATTACTATGAACAACAGTAGATAGCTTTCTAAAAGAAACATTAATGATGTATGCTATTACTAATCTGACTGCTTTGTCAGATGTATCAAATCACACTGACTAGCCAACCATGCACCATTTGATCCTGGAAAATGTTTTAATGTTGATTTTCTGGTAGGTGGGTCTTCCACTATTGGAAACTATCAATATTTTGAATCAGTGCTGTTTCTGTACTTTGAGTCTGTACTCTGAGTTTGTGATTTGCTTCGTACTGATCCTCAATGTGTCCCTCC
Organism: Xiphias gladius; assembly: GCF_016859285.1. NCBI lineage: Eukaryota > Metazoa > Chordata > Actinopteri > Istiophoriformes > Xiphiidae > Xiphias > Xiphias gladius. The sequence goes on along the minus strand of NC_053406.1, from coordinate 9,946,896 downwards.
TTTGTCTTAAAGCAGCTCAAAAACTCTGGTACGACGTATCGACAACATGGCTGCCACACACGCAACCATAACGTTATGCTATGCTAACATTACCGAGCAACAGCTGCCAGACAATAATCCATAAACTTGAACGGACTCACCTCAAAACTGTGCTTGACGAAGGACTTGGAGTAAAAAAAACGGTGGAAAAGAACCTGCCCCGTTGCCATTGCCACCTGCGGAGAGAAATACAGAGAATGACGTTTGTCATTTGTCTGGTAAAAGCTAGCCTAACCTTGAACTTCATTTTCATCTTCTTTTTTTTAGGTTTTACGGCAGTAGGCATCCGCTACGTGGCATTACTGCCACCTTCAGTTTTTATTCTCCCTCACTGTCCATTCATTCTAAAGTTGTCTTCCTAGTCCCTAACCTTACACAATGGATCGCCGCCATTTTAATTTCCACCACGCCAACGTAAAAGAGCTAACATTAGCAACTGCTAACAACCAGGCCGTAGCGTGTTGAGGACTGGAAAAAAACTATCAACCTCAGCTCGTTTTGAATAAAACACAAATCAACATGTACAATATTATATACTCCAACTCTTCAAGAGGATTTACCTGGGGTAACCGAAGAAGAATGCCCGCCGACTGGATGACTTCACATCCAAGGATGCGAAGGTCGGTCTCCGCGTTCAGGTCGAGGCCGTCGAGCATCGACGGCGTCGGAGAGAGCCTTTCCTCCGGTATGAGCGAGTTGTCGATGGTAAGGTACACTTCTGAGTAAACTTTGTCACCAATAAGAATGCCATCGTTGTTTGTGGATGCGTTGGAAGATACAGAGAGAGGACCCGCGGCCATCTTCAACCGAAAAAACAGCAGTTACGAGCTACGGCTCAGCCACCCTCGACGAAACGACGGCGGAGCAGGGTGTCTGACAAAGTACGTGACGTCACCACCCTGCTGCGCCCCAAACACGTGCACATCCGCGGTGCAAAGTAGGTTCGCAGAATTGTATCATTGAAGAGAACTACATACATTTCTTTAAACTTTTCACCAACTGTGCTGGAATATAATGCGCTTAGAGAGTTCTACTCCAAGAATTTGACTCTAAGACAATGGCCACCGTTTTACTTCTTGATTTTGTCCATTTATCTCACCTGTGTGTCAATATTGCAATTGTAGACTCGTGCAAATTCTAAACAAAGTTAATTACGTATTATATAAACATTGAGTTAATAAACAAACCGATTTACCTCATAAACATTATATTTTCATTGTTCCACTTTTACAAGTGGTAATTTGTCATGCTTCCTTCACGTAAGCTGTTTCCTAACCTCTGAAGTATTTAAGTATGACAAATAAACCCTAATACAAAAAGTTGGTTGAAAGTTTCATATCATTATAAATCCTTATATACCCTTTGATCCTGCCGCCAAATCGAGAACCCCAGAATCTGTGATGAAGGACTAACATGCCTGAATTAACTTTGTCAAATAATAGTAGCTCTTATTATAAGGAGGGTCGTTTTTACCATTAATTATTCTACTTCTCCCATGCATTCTACCCCTTAAACTTCACACCACACGTCGTCAATTCAAGCATCTCATTAGCTATTACCGTGGTCACTGATGTATTTCCGATACCACGCGAAGGAGAAGAAGGAAGCGGCTCACCACTAACGGTTGCTGTGACGTATTTTACGGGAAAGTCCGGACTTTTCACCACTAACTCTGGAACATATCCATCCGCCAATTAAAAAAGAAGAAAATAAAATTAAAGGTTCATAGCAGTAACTTAGCAGATTTCTATTAAGAAATCAGTATTTGTATGTCTAATTTACGCAGAGCGTACTGGAAGTCAGTAATATCTATTTTATTTTTTATTTAATTTTCAAAGTAATTTTCTATTTAATCATTTAAATATACAATAACCCATGGAAGGGAGACCAGGTCAAAATGGTTTTTGACAAACTGTGAACTTAATTTTAAGCCTCTGGCTTTGTTTGTGCCAAAGAAGGTGCAGCTCCATGTGAACAGTTAGTACAGAGAACATTGTGTTCACTGACAGTTCAGCCCCCAGGATTTTATAGCCTGAATCCTTGCAGTAACTAAAAACGGACAGCAGAGAGGACTAGAGACCCACCAATTGGGGTTTCTAAAAAATTTGGCTCCCCAAGTGAAGCTTTGGGTTTCCTGGATTTATAGAGAGTTAGCTCTTTGAGGACTCATACACTGACCTTGTACTGAATCCCCACCAAAGACCTGATGCTGCAATGCAGTGTTTGCAAGGCAATGTTCGACTACGGTTTTACTGCCAGCTAGTGATTTATGGGCTGACACTGCTGTAGTGTGTATGTTTGTTTCTGTAAATGTTGTATCTACTTTCACAAACATTTCTTTACTGGTTTGTTGCCTGTGTTGGTCAGCAAAGAGAGCAAATATCCTGAATGGGGCAAGTTTCACAGCCAGTCATTTGGTATTTGGTGATGTGATTTATTGCACATCTGTTAGGGAATTTGCACCACTAACGTTAGATAGTCCGCTGTGTCTGTACCTAGTCTTGAGGTCCTGTCTTGTAGAAGGGCCCAGGTCAAAATCCAGCTTTAAGGTCTTAACTAATATACTTTATGTAAGTGGTTTCCAACCTTTGGGCTAAAGACCCCTTGTGAAATGAAGCAGTGTCTACTTTCAACCTGTCAAAATAATCATTTGAATGCTTGTTAGAGGGAAAACTGTCGATTACTAATATTTCAGAAAATATATCGAAGATTAAGTTAGAGAAAATTCCCTTTTCTGTCCTATTAATCATCTTGTGACCCATCGGACTGGTTTATATTATGCTCACATGGTGCCTCTCCCCAATAAAATGGCTTATAATCAAATTACCACAAATTAAGTGACAAACAGCAAACCTGGGGCCAGGTACTTTTCCAGTAACAAGAGCTCTGGTTCTTGTCTGGGTCTGCAGGAAAATATAGTGAAGCTGTCATGTTTAGTCCGCTGTGTGCAGTGTACATGTGGACAACAGGGTACATACAAAACTCACAGGGGGAGGAAACGGGGACGTCAGTAGGAATCCCAGAGCAAATGATTGCCTGGGTCCCACTCACAGCTTAATACCACCATGGTTGGTTATTTCCTGAGGTTATATGTACTTGTGTGTGTCTGAAGCTATTATAAGCAATAGGTGTACTTTCATAAACTGTTGGAGGCTCTTTGTGGCGTGTAAGGGACACACCCACAGATTTCACTTTTACTAATACATCACATAAGGTGGCAGACTGAGATCTCATTGTGCATGTCATTAACCAACACCTACAACCAGCTCCTCTGGCCCCTGCACTTACGCAGTTACCACGACGACAAGAATGCTGAGCATTCTTCCTCCGGTTGCCGGGGTGACACTAATTATAGGGTGTGGGAGGGCTCATGGGACGGCAGAATTCCGGAACGACCATAACCACGCAGGAGAGAGGCGTTCAGGGACGCCAAGTGACGAACAAGGGCTTAGTTATACACACACGCCACTCCCTGGAGCGTGTGTGTTTACGAGCAACTTGCACAGATTCCCCAAGGACACGTGTGCATGCCTGCCCTGCTATGATAATTACTGCAGGAAGATAACACTCCAAATGTGTGTGCATGACACTCGTGCGTGTACATATGAATGTTTGTGTGTGGGGGCATTTGTGAAGGGTGAGTAAATCTAAATGTTTGTGTGAATGTGATCAAAACAACATCCATGTCAGTGTAATAGGGCCTTATGCTATGTGCCTGTTACGCACATACCAAGATGTAGAAAGTGTTTCGAGGAGTTTTATCTATTCATCCCAGATCTCTCTCACACAGATGCCCCAAGGCTCTTTCTCAAACACACACACACACACACACACACACACACACACACACACACACACACACACACACACACACACACAAACACACAAACACACAAACCAGGAAGGACACCAGGTCAAGGGCTACAAAGCAAGGGCATGAGCAAAGGAAAAAAGCCCCAGTGAAAGAGAAGAGGGAAGTAGAAAAGAGAGAGCTGACTGGATCGAAAATAAAGTGAAGGCACAGATAGCTGAGGAGCAGAGGCTGAGAGGGAATTGCTTTTTAACAAAAGGGTCAGAGGGGTAGAATACCAAAAGAAGGCCAAAGAGATTAAAAGAATATTGACACAGAGACAGATTTAAGAGAGAGAGCGGGGTGTTTGTGTTTTGAGGGAGAAAGAAAGCGAGTGCAGTCAGAGCAGAGAGCGACTGTGTCAAAGACAGAGAGAGTGTGAGTCGTGGGAGAGAGTAGGAGCAGGGACAGTGTGTTAACGCCACTCTGGCATAGAAAGAGGTTATCTCTTCAAATACATAGCAGACATGCAGGTCACGATGGGAAGGAAGTATAACAGATAAAAGGAAAGGTCAAAGGTCAGAAGAGCATCTGCAGGGAGACTGTGAGTCTTCAAAATGCACATGCACGTGTCTGGAATAGACCCTTATATCAGCAGACATTTTGACTTGTAAAAAAACAGGAAAAGCACAGGTGTAAATTATAACATTAACAATGGCTTGATTCCATTGACTATTCCAGTTAAGCCATGCCAGCGAGCCAGTACAATAGCAGAGCCCTGGCTCAGCTAAATGAAATGCAGCAATCCTTAATATTATTAATTCCACCTATATCTTTCCCGTTTTGACAAGTCAAAATGAACACAAGGTGTGTGCTGCTTGAAAAATGAATCCTGACTCAGGGTCTCTCAGGGCTCTTTCTTTTTTGCTGTTTTCTAATTGAAGAACTGAACTGTCAAGCTGATCTTTTAAGCCAACATGGATGAGGAGTGTTCAGAATACTGGAAAGTTTAAACATCTTCCATGGTGGTTCCACAAAAAAACAGAGCCAGCTCCATTTGTTGATAAAGACCATGTGATATGGTCAAAAGATTGTTTTGTCAACTGCTATTTCCAAGGTTGAGAATGAACTGTCAAGTTTACACTTCTGACTTATTAGGGACTTATTTACACCCCTTGACTGGGACTTGCAATCACATGCAGTGCACATTCTTACAAGTGATATCTTCCTCTTCCACACATATGGACACACACACGCTGCATTGTGATGTTGACCATACAATCGATGTCCTTCACTGACATTACGTGATTACAAAAAGTGAGCGATGGTGGTGTTAGGACAGAAACAATCACTCCCCGGAGACACACAAACATCCACATGGTAGTCAGGTGTCATGCAATGAGTAAACACACACAAGGCCACACACCAGCACACTCAAACACAGGAAGGCAACAAGAAGTCAGCTGCAATGCACAAAATAAATGCTACCCTTGCCACATAAATCACCTCAAGGGGAACATGTGTTGTTTTTTATAAATGGGCAGTTAGCGATTGTCTCTTAAGTGAAGTCTACTCACTCAAAATTCAATAAAATAACCTTGGCTTACGGCATCTGAAAGATTTTTCCAGAGTAATTGTGATTTTTTTAGGAAATCTTATTAAAAACCCTTGCACAACTAAATTTATCAATTTATTGTATTAAAAACCTAAATTAATTTCTTTATTGGGAATCCATGTTAGCTAGCTTTAAGAAAAAACATGAATCAGTTTGTTATGCGTGATAAGAAATTTCCCATTTACCCATCTGACAAAAACAGAGGAGGTAGAAAATTAGATTTTAATGGCACAGAATGTTCATTGTTCTGTATTTCAGAATGTCCTTTCCGCACAGACTGAGGTTTGTAGCAGATAAACCATATGTGTGTGTTTTGGCAAACAGTGCAAACGTTGGCAGGATAAAATCATTATGGTCCCACCTTTTCTGTATGAACGACTTGCGCTTGCATTGTCTCACAGGCGGATTGGAGGAGAAGACGCAGGGAAGTCAAACCAAAAGCTTTCCATGTGTGCCAGTAAGCGGGGAAATTAGTCCCATGCCACACACTCAAACACACACACACACACACACACACACACACACACACACACACACACACACACTTCATGCATTTCTCCCATCATGCCAATTCATCCCAAATATAGAGGGAGAGGAAGAGAGAGGAAGAGAGAGAGGGAGGGAGGGAGGGAGGGAGGGATGGAAAGACCTTGCACGGAGTGAATGATGTCAATAACATACAATGCCTGAGGGGAGAGGGCTGAGTAATTGTTGTGGGTCTATGTGTTTGTGTGTCTGGGGGTGCTTGCCTTACCGTTTCTTTTGTGTTTGCCTGCCTTTTGTTTGTGTCCACGGGTGGCAAGGGACATGCTGTCATGCTCCTTCAGCCCTGCCCTTGTGACAGGCCGTGTGTGTTTTCATGTGTCTGTGTGTAAATGTGTGTCTCTATATACTTGGTGCGTGCGTGGGTGTTTGTCTGTGAAATCCTGTGCGTGCCAGTGAGAAAGCGTGAGTTGGGTTGTGAGAAAACAAGTGCATGTCTGTCAGAGAGTGTGTCCTGGGAGTTTGCTGGTGTACAAACAGGACTCAGCAGTTGTGTCTTGTGTATGAAGTGTGTGTTTCTGTGTCAGATGTAAGTGTGTGTTACTTTTAAAGACAGGCAGTAAAGAGGATATTTGAATAAATTGATGTATTATTAAATTTTAAGGGAACAATAAAAATACTATTAAAATAATACAATCAAAATACTTTTTCAAACTAAAACTGAAATTATGCTTTATTTTGATGTTTTATTTTTGCTCTTTACAGTCTCTCCTTCCTCCCCATCACTAAACTGACCTTACACGTGACTTCGCTCACTGTGCTGTTCGCTCTCAGTCTGGGCAGTGTCCCCTCTCGCCATTTTTCTCCACCTGACACCCCACCACGATTCCAGGACTCCAAACTCCTCCTTGCTCCTCCTCCGTCTGTGCTCCGGCCTTTGTCTTTGTCTGTGCAGGCAGGGGAGGATCGGAGTGTGTTTGGGAAGGTTGAAGAGCGAGTAAGAGGTACCTGGTCTTGACTATGGAGATGGAAATGCTTGTTCCCTGGCGATGTGTGTCTCTCCATGGGGTTTGGAGGAGACCTGCAGGAGCCCTGATGAGACACTGGGGAGCACAGTCCAAGGAGCTCCTCTTGAACTTTAGACAGAGCAGCAGTCAGCTCCTCCCTCTCCCCAAACTCCCTCCTTACTGTCTCCTCAAGTAACGCCACCTGGAGGGTATTAACAGAGAGAGAGTAGAAGTATAAGCAGTATTTCACTCACTGGAGTCTTTTTTGAAACAACATTCTATTTCATCTAAAGAAATAGTTTAGCATTTTGGGAAATTTGGGAAATTTGCTTTCTTTTCGAGCGTGAGATAAGAAAATGGATATTAGCTTAACATTATGTGTAAAGTACAGAGGTGGAGTCAGGATGTAGTCAGCCTACCTTAAACAGCTATCCTGGGTCTCTTTAAAGTTCAAAAGTCCACCTACCAACACCAATAAAGCTGACTTATTTATATCATTTGTTTAACCACTACAATTAAAAAAAAATAAAGTTGAAATGTAAACAACAATTTGTGGTTGTGGGGGAGTTGCACTGGAACTACTGACCGCATCTGATAAATGAGGCTAAAATAACTTAAAAGTGTCTTGTGGAGTTTTCTTGTAAACAAAGTTTCTCTCAAACAGGTTGAATACATTTGCCTCATATAAAAAATATCTGCGAAGCCAACATTTTTAAACCTGCATTGTTCATATCCATGTTTACTAGTTAGCAGTCTTTTTGGCACATTACTGCCACATTCCATGTCGATTGATCAGTATAATGTCCAACTATTGGCAGGAATGTATATTTTGTCAACCCCATATGCGTACATGTGTGTCCTTGTGTTCAGGCCCATACACAAGACAAATAAAATGGGAGCCTACTCGTAAAAACATTGTTCAAAGCTTTCGCTTGTGGTCAGAAACTCCACAGGGGTATCTTTAAGGCTTCATAGTGAAGGAGAATGTGCAAGGCTGAGGGTGATAACCGAGAGTAAAGTTTGAGACAGAGAAGGAAAGTGAAAGAGACAGAGAAACAAAGAGGAAATCATTTATAGTTCAACCTGAAACTTGTGGATGTTTGGTCGTGGATGCACAAGGAAAAGGGTGACCATTCTGAGCAGCTCACTAAGACACTACGAGCCTGGCACAGCCAAAGAGGCTTGGTCAACAAGACCCACACAGGCCAGCTACCCTAACACAGTCACAGCGATCTAGTGTTAACAGCATGTAGCACACACAGCACAATATCATGCATTACAAAAGCGAAAAAAGATGCAGGGATGTAAAAATCCTCAATTAAAAGAAAAAGTGTGAAGCACGCAAGAAGCTAAGGATTCAAACTGAGATGCAAATTAAAAAAAACTGGGAAATACACATAAGGTACATCTGCATTTCTTAACTCCAGAATCACAAAACAGTTTGAAATAGGCCGTGGGTGGACAGATGATGACGGGAGGTCAATATGGGAGACATTATATTGTTTATCTTCAGGTCTACTGAGAAATAAGACCGCTTCCACAAAATCAAGTTAGATTATAATAAACTACAGTTCTTGTTATGTGTTATGTCCCGAGCCAGGTTTTAAAAATAATTAGCTGCTTTCGCAAAGACCCTTCATAGCTTTCTCATGACTTTACATGCGTTTCCTACCAATATGGCACAGGGCCATAAATACCGCTCACTGGCTCATTTAATTACAAACACATGCCATTTGAATGGTTTACATCATTATGACCATCTGCTGTTTGATAACAGACATGTGCTGTCTTCATCCCAAAATGTTCCAGTGACAAACATAAATACTAGAATTTAAGAGATGCTTTATAAAAGATTCAGGCAGATTCCTGTTGGCAGACTGCTTGGACTCCAAATCTAATTCACACTTCACAATTCATAAGTCATTGGCAGGTCACTTGCATCAAGTAAATGAATGAACTTGAACGTAATAATATGTAACTTTTGCTTCAAAACGGCCACTGTTGAGACAAATAATAATTAAAGAAGAGTGGTAAATGCTAAAACATGGTTACATAGTTACAATAGCTCAAAAAGTAGATTCATAAAGTCAGTAAACTTAGTAATGCCAGAACTGCAGAAATATTTATCTAAAGTGTGCTAGCATTAGCCACTATGAGCTACTGCTCATACCAGACCAAGTCAAGGTGTAGTGACAAAACCCCTGATTGTATTAAATTTATAATGGGCGTGTTTTATTTAACTAAACTTGTCATGAGTAAGAGGAACAATGTGCAATTTCTTTCAAAAGTTCCATTGTCGTGCTTTAAAAGAGTTCCTCTGCATTTAAAACAAACCAGTTAACAAGTGATTTTCTAACCGTTTTCATCAGTTTGAAGATAAAAATATTAAGCTTGGAATCCATACCATCCCTAACCATAGAACGGGACAAGATAATTAATGAGCTTTTTAAGATTCTCACCAGCCGCACTAGTAAAACTAACATTCACAAATCCATCAGTTTCACCAATAATTTGGTCCTGGTCTGATGTATGGCGCTTTGTGAACAGCTCCTGTTTGCTACATGCAGAATGATTATAGGTTAAGGGATGAGCCAGAACATATGTTGCCTTAGTGGGAGCTGTGTGTGTTTTTGAAGATGATGTATGTATTCCCTACTGCCAGGTACTGTTGGAAGAAAACCTGACTTGTGAGTGTGAATGTTTGGTCGTCACGGTTGAGGGAAATCCCCAATAGGGGGATATATAGTGTGTGTATATATATAGTATGTGTGTATACTCGCTTTTTACTTTTTGATTTGTGCATGGTTTTCTTTATATGTGCCTGTAATTGTCAACATATGTGTATGTTTTAATATGTGCCTACGTGCCACTAAACCCATGTTCCATGTGCAGTGTGACACGCCTTATGCCATTGTATGCAATTATTGTGAGAGTGTGTGTGACAGTTTGCACACAGTTTGCACACGTGTTTGGCCACTTTCTTTCTGAGTGTGTAGGAAAGACTCTGGGAGTGTGAGTCTCCTTCCTGCCTGTTTATATGCAGGCATGTGTTAGATCCTGTGTGTGGTGTGTGTGTGTGTGTGTGTGTGTATGTATTGTGTCGTGCATGCCAGTCTAGTTGTAGAGAGAGACAGCCATCATTAGGGGCTCCTAGTGGGAGCAGGATTACAGGGCTATTAGATGGAATTCACACACAGACCCACAGAGCCGCTACTTTTAATCTAACACTGTAAACCAAATTCCATTGGCAACACACACACAAACTATATATAGATGTGTGCAAAAAAACCCTAATCAAAATATATGTATGTAGAAATGCTTATAGGGTTGCATTAAGAGGGACTAGTACATCCAAATGTAGATAACACATCTATATACACACACAAACACTAATTTTTGACCTTGTCTGTTGTGTGTTCTGTGTGTTGTGTGACCTCAGTGCTGTTATTGGGAGGTTAAAGGTTGGGTGTCTTTTCCCCCAGACGCAGTGACCTTTTCCTCTTGTCCTGGTCCATCTGAAACAAAGCCAGAGAGGGGGGGGGGTGATAGAGAGAGACAGGGAGAGAGAGATCATAAAGAAAGAGAGACAGAGAGAAAAAGTTTGGGTAGGGCAGAGAGAAAAACACAAAACAAAGCGCTGAGGGAAAACAGAGTGATTCAGACTGAATGGGGCACTACCAGAGTGTGTTTGTGTGTGTTCTTGTTTGTGTCCATTGGCACAATTACACACAGTTAAGCTTCACTCATTTCCAACTTTGTCTCCACAATACGCTCAGAGACTAACTAGGAAATCTATCTCCTTACAAGAGGACACAGTTTTATGGAGTTGCTATTACCACTTGTAGTGGATCTGTAAGACAATTTTCCTTCTTGAAGACACGACTGTGTTCAGGAATTATGCGAAGTGTTGTTCAACGTTGTAGTCTTAGTAGGAAAGTGGTGACAATGGTGTGCTGATAAGCAGGGACTACACAAGGTCATCAGATTCAGTATTTGTTGGTAGAGGCGTCCCATGAGACACAAAGTTTATGGACAAGTATGAAAAAAATGGCAAATGTGTCCTTGTTAACCCTGGGGTACAGGATACTGGCATACTTATTTGTTTTGTTTTTTTCCTGATCATTTTTTGTGAAAAGTATTGTTTTCATGTAATTCAAGTACAAAATATTTTTGTTATTTGAATTTTTTGTTATTCAGTCCTAAAATGACTCTTTTATACCAAGATAATGATTCATTGTTGTCCTGAAGCCTCACTGGATAAAAGGTCACTCATACACTCCAGCACTTAATGATGAAAATGCCTGAACAGTGCAACAGTATCTTGGCAACAAAGCGATATCACAAGGTCATGATCAAAACCTGATTATCTCTAACCAACACACACACACATACGAACATCCACGGATCAATAAAACTTTTATTAAGAAGAGGATGATGGAAGCTTGGGTTTGAATAGATAAGAACTTAGAGATATCATTAGAGACAAAACTGAAAACAAGAAAGAAAGGAAGAAAGAAAAAAGAAAGAAAGAAAGGTCATCTAAAGGGATTATACTGATTGTATAATCTGCTCTAAAACTACAGACACAGCACAGTAAAAAAAATGGCCCCTTTAAATTAGACGAGAAAGAACAGAAAGAAAAGGGTGGTGGGGGAAGGAGCTGCTGTGCTGAAGGTCCATGAATGACATAAAAGAGCATGTCAGCTGTGAAATTGACATCAGGGCACCTTGAACTGGTTGAACCTCCCTGGACAGGCACTCTGAGAGGGAGGCGGTTAAAGAGACAGTGTGTGGACAAAAAGGGAGCGCTGTTAGAGGTCTGTCACACTGCAGTGATACAAAGCTGAGCTGGATGATAGAGGGAGGAGAAAATGAATGAGTGATGAGAAAAGGATAGGAGACTGATGTGACTTAGTGGCCTTCCTAGCCTAGGAAAGGATTCCCATTTCTCATCTCAGTTGATGACTTTTCTGTTGTACTGACTGACTTGTTTATTAACAAATCATCTACCTTCTTTTTTAAGATTTCAGATTTCAGCTTTAAAACTTAACCATTTTCCCTAACAAATATTAACAGAAAGAACTGAATATCATTGAAGGCTGCGACCACTCTGGTCGCAGCCTTCAATGATATTGGTGTTGTAGTGTGGGACGCAGCACACAAGAAACAACAACTTTTAAAGGTGAACTGAAAAATCAATTTTTTTTGTGGCATCTTTCCTTCCTCATTCATAATTCCATAGTATTGTTTGAACTTTAGTTTTGCCGTCACCCTTGTGCAAATGAGCAGGCTTAAATTTTTTTTAGGATTTAAAGGTTTGTTCACTCGTGTACAGCCATGTGTTTTGATATAAGATTTTACATTTTAAAGCTGCACTAATGAATATTTTTATGTTAACAATGGATCAAATCTTTTAACATGAGAGGTGTTGACAGAAATCTTCACCTGATATGCAGTTACCCTCAGCTCTATGGAGTCTTGTAGCGTCTTTAAGTTAATTGTTTTTGGTTTTACAGCTTTGCAGCTTGGTGTAGTATCACTGCTCTCAGCAGCCTTTTTTCCAGCCACGGCAAGCAACTGTTTTCATCAAATAGCTCTAAAAAACACTGTCTGCTGCCTGTCTAACACCAAATGGAAAACAGACAACGTTGGCAACAAGCTGGTGAACATGTGGAGAAACTGGCAGCTTAACAGCAACATATTACCCCATAGGAGTTGGTTGGGACCAAAACTGAGCTAAAAGAAGAGAGATTTTTTGACCAACATTTACCACGTGACAAGAAAAATGACTCCAGATGAAAGCTAATCTTGCTCTGTGTTTGCTGGAGATGTAACACATTCACAAATATCAACGGAGATGATGATATATCTGTGTTTTGTTTACAGTATTTTTCGCTGGCCCCAAGTGGACAAAAAGATAGATTACCATATCTTAAAAAATTAGTTAAGATTTTTGCTGGCCACTTTCACTCTTTCAAGTTTCAAGTTGCTGCATTATGATCCTTTATTTTGAAATAAGCAAAAGAAAGCAAATGAAAGACACAAAAACAAATGAGCAGGATACTTGCGATCTAAATGAAATGAGAGTTTAATGCAAGGGAAAGTTGAGCTAGAGGGCAATATGGGTGTTTGTTTATGTAGGACTGTGTATTTGTGAATGTGACGGTGTGGGTTAGTGGTCAAACAGTTCAGATGTGTCGTGATTGCAGCCTCAGACTGCTCCCCTCAAGACAGGCGCCCATGTGTTAACACACACACACACACACACACACACACACACACACACACACACACACACACACACACACACACACACACACACACACACAGAAACACACCCATACAAAGACAGAAATATACACATTCACACAGAATGTCTGGCGAAGTCACGCTTGCTTATCAATTTAGGATGCTGTCTTTCCTGTTCCGTTTTTGGTCTTGTTCACAAAATTTGCTCCCGTACTCTCTTTCATTCACTCCCTCACATACACACACACACACATGCACACACACAGATGCCACCCTTCTATTGCTTCCTTCCTCCAGGCTCTTCATATGTACGCCCCATCCTGCTTCCCCTATGCACTGCCTCCCTCTTTTCATTTTTTGTTTCACACTTTAATTCAGCTCCATTTGGATGGTGTTGGCACAGAAATCCATCACAGCAAACTATGCAGCCAAAGCAAATATGAACTCTGTCTGTTGCTGTCTATCGCTCTCTCCATCTAAAACTCTCTCACTCTCTTCCTTTTGCTGTGACCAGACTCACACAAACACACACCAACCAAATGTAATCTAGCTCTGTTTGAAAAGTGTTGGCACAGAAACAAATGCAAATCTCTCTTTGTCCTAACATTCACAGTGATAACTTTTTTCGTCTTTCTTATTCTTGTGAGGACAATCTGGACACCACAAAATGGAGAAACATGGGCAACACACGTGCACAAACAATGACAGACACACACACACACACACACACACACACACACACACACACACACACACACACACACACACACACCTCTTCTTTTAGTTCTTGTAGCTCAGCTTTAGCTTGGCTCAGTTGTAGTGACTCCTGCTGTTGGGTGCGCTTCAGCTCCTGGTGTATCTCCTCTTCTCTCCTCCTCTGCTCATCATGTGTCATCTTCTCCGCCTCCCTGCTTCTCCTCTCCTGCTGCAGCTCCTCTGTCAGTCCTCGCAGCTTCTGCTCCTTCTCCTCCAGCTGAAGAAGAAGAAAAAATTCCAGTCTGTTGATATTTACATTTTCATTTAATCATGTCTATTTAACTATCTATGTGTTTTGTCAAAACAATCAAATTGATAGAAACATTAATTCATGAATTTCATTTGTCATGTCGTCATATCTCAAATACAACCAGAAATGATGCTTTTTAGCTTTCTGTTTTTACACTGACTCACCCAAATGTGTTGCAAAGATTACAGGGAACTCAAGATGACGTAAATGTCACCAGACTTTAAGGGGTTTTGTGTCATATGCTGGGAGCAATACGTTTTCTGTTGGGTAATTCCATGTCAAATCAAAAGTTTTTGAAAGTTTTCCTGACTGACCATCTTGGATTTGCTTCATACTTTATGTAAATAATTTGACTGTACCCAACAACTAGTGTGCAAAATTTTCAGCCTGTATCTTCTTTAGTTTCTGAGATATGGCGGCTTTAAAAAATGGGTCATGCACCTAATAAATGAGTGTTGCTAAAGGATGAGGAGGAAAGACGGAGAGAGAGAGACTTTAAATCTTGACAGTGGGGGTGAGACAGCAGAAAAAAATGGCACATTAGGTTAAGAGGCTTCCTACTTTTACCCACACCGTGAAATAAATATCCACCCACAGTATAATTACTTACAGTGTGAGTACTTATAGTATCAAAAAACACCGTGTTTTACTACAAACGGACATTCCTCAAAAATACAGTTCTACAATTTAACTAACGCAATGTCAGGAAATAAAAAGTTGTGAAGAAATAATGTCTACTTTAAGAGTCTGAACATTGCAATGATGTCCTTTTCCAAATCCAGTGGAAATGTATACGGCCTGCCATTTGGTGTAAGCGGGGCATCAATGATCTTCAGGATATGCACAAAAGGGACCCAACAGATCTCTCTCTCCTGGGTCAACTGTAAGTCGTAGAGGGAACACGAGGATGCGTAAATGTTACTTCTACATCTTGTTCCTCCTCTGTTGTTGCACGAATCTGCACTATCATTGATGCCCCACTAACTCACACTGGCAGGCTGTATTCACTTCCACAATTTTTAATGCCTCATAAATCAGAACTTTTGATTTCTTTCAGACATGGACATATTTGCTAAGAAAGTACTATAACATGAGTGCTGTATATAGATCTTCTGTGGTTCAGTTTGAAGATGTATTGGGCTCCAAAGCACAATAGATTTTTTTTAAATACAAGTTTCAGCAAGCCATAACTTGGCAAATATGCAAAGGTAGGCCAATCATTTAAGAAGTTAAAGACATCTAATAGTGTAGAACAATCAGTGAAAATTTCAAGCATGTAGCATGAATAGTTCAAAAGTAGTGACTTATTCTGCAATTTTTTAGCAATTTATTAGGGCCACGACCCCTTTTTTAAAGCCTCCATATCTCAGAAACTAAAGAAGATACAAGCTGAAAATTTTGCACACTAGTTGTTGTGCACATTATTTACATAACGTATAAAGCAAATCCAAGATGGTCAGTCGGGAGGCCTCTGTTGAATTGACATGGAATGATCCCGTTACCTCGTCTACATTTTGTACAGAAACTGGGTGGGAAAGGAACTTGCAGTGCCTGACACATTAGACTTCCATAGCAATATGGAATATCCAGACTGAGGTGGAATTTACCACAATGGGGAAATTCATCCACCATCACTACCTGTCACATTGGTGAAATGTGAAACTTTTTAGTTTTTTGGTTGTTACTCATACCGTAAGTGACTATACTGTGGGTAGATATATGTTTCACGGTGGGGGTAAAAGTAGGAAGCATCTTTACCTAATGTGTCACTGTCTGGATTTAAAGTCTCTCTCTCTCTGTCTTTCTTCCTTCTTTACCTCCTCAGTACACGCAGAGACTAACCACAATGACATCCACACTGTCTGCATGCACGTGTTTGTCAGTAGTCTGTAGAGTGTGTGTTCATAATGGTGGTTCCAATGATGTGGAAGGCATGCAAAGGAATTAATAACACAAATGCACATAAGCAGAAATACAGACAGGAAAACGGACTAATCAGACAAGTATTACACGCTGAAACAAAGTGGGAGCTCCTGGTTTTAAATCCCTGTAAGGCAGAAAGTCAGAGAGAAGACAGACAGGCAGACGGTGGACATACTGGGAAGTGAAGCAACCAAAGGACAACAGACAAGATGAGAGAGACCAAGAAATAAAACAAGTAACAAAAAGAGAGCATAAGAGGGATAGGTCATTGAAGCACATGTTCTGTCTTTCTGTAACCCCAGAATAATTTTTCTCCATGTCATCCAATTCTGATTTCTTTCCCAAACTATGGTGAATGAAAGATGTGAAAAGAGTGCATGGAAAAAAGACAAAAAGAAGTACTATTGAAGAACATTTAAATTGTAAATATTCAGGATTAAATACTGAATATCACAAATGTATTTCACTGTTATTTCATGTAATGTAATGTGATATGTTTCATGCTAGTTTTCAGCTAAAAGATACACACCTTCTGCTGTAGCTGCGCGCTGTCTCGTTGGTATTGCAGAAGCAGCAGTTGGTTCTTCTCCCGGTCAACTGTCAGCTCTAGCTCCACCTCCCTGCGAGACTTGTCCATCTGCTCCCTCAGGTGCAATGCACTCTGGGTTCTCTGCTCTTCCAGAGTAGCAGCCAGCTACAAAATCAAAGACAAAGGAAAGGTATATATTTACACACTAGGTTGAGTATGTGTGTTCATTCTCACACAATAATGACGTTATTGCACATGTACCGTGGTATCGCCATTTAAAACAGAGAAGGAATTTGCCTTTGAGAATTAAACAATAAAAAAATACACTTTTCATCATCAAAAACATTAGTGTATATATAGTACATAAACTCTAAGTAGAAGTTCAGTCTAGCTAACATCCTAAGGCCTGTCTCTAATTCAGAGTCCTAAAAGACTCTGAAGTGTTGATTTATTCATGATATAAACAGGAAAGAGGAAGGTCACACAAAGCTTTGTGTAACAAGAAGCACTGACAAAGACATAAGGAGACAGCAGTGGTATTCCAAATTGCTGGATACAAAACATTCATACAATAAAACATATTCATACTCATAAGTTTTTGTAGCTGCCAGGGAAGGTTTTTAAAAAGATTTGCTCGCTAAAATTTTAAAACATACCAGTGCTTCTATAAACACAGAAAGAAATGCCATCCTGCCCACAGTCTCTAACCTCTACAAGACACTTTTGACAAATGCGTTATTGTTCCATGTTGCGTTACATGTCATTGGTGGTGCAAGCTCTAAATAGAAACAATGCCTTAACCCTTTTCATGATATATGAGGACGACTTTGTTTATGCATAGCTTTGTCACAGAGTATGAAAATGACCTTAGTGCAACTGGCCTTGTCCTCATACTCTGGCAGTCAAAAATTGAATTGTTGGGGACATAAAATACCAGCTTTGGCTCTTATACAAGTGAGGCCAAAGTTGCATGTGACATATTTTTAGTCAGGCTTGGCCAAGGCCACCTTGTTTTCTTTCCACCAGCACTAGAGATCAGACAAACTGAGCGTCAGTGCCAATGGCTGGGATCGTTGTGGCAGTGAGTGCGTGTGTTAATCTGTGTGTGTGTGCATTTATGTGTGCCAGTGTGAAAAAAAGAGAAAAAGTGGATGTGGGTGTCAGAGGAAAAAAAAGACAGAATGGCGTGTGAAAATGTGTATATTTGAGCCTGTGTGTGCATGTGTATTATGCTTGGGGTTTGAGAGACTGTATGAGAGACTAAGATTGCGTGTGCTGGATCAAATGAGAAAACACCACTTCCTCTTTGTTGGGTGGATGTACGTGTGAGGAGCATGGATGGTTTGTGTGTGTATATCCTTTTTTTGTGAGTGTGAATGCGTGTATGTACACAGCTGCCGTTGGTATTTAAAGAGTGCAGAAGAGTGACCACTTCCATTCTATGAGTATAAACCCATGTAAAGTCAGGAAGCCCAGACTGAACAATAACCTGTATGCACCCCAGTGCAGACATCAGTATTCACATGTGCAGTACATGTTTTAGTGTGTGTGTTCATCTGCAATATGGCATGTATTATGACATTTTTACATTTCCAGTATGTTTGGCACTTTCTGGGATCAAGACCAGAATAGAATAGAATAGAATAGAATAAGCCAAATATAATTCTCGTATATGTTCTGTTCACAATTTCTGTTCTGTCTTTGATCAGTGTGATCAGAAATGTTTGATGACGCAGTGGGTTTGTGGGGTTAAATGTGTTTTTGCAAAAGAACTGGGTCAGTGGTTAAGATCAAGTACATGTTACATAAAACACTGTGCTCATACACAACTGAAGTTGAAGGACTTTTAACCCTCAGCTTATGAGAATCAAATACTGTAGTGATAGATTATTCATACTAGTATCACAGATTCCTGACACTGTGGTGCACGTAATAAAAAAAAAAGAAAAGTAAAAGTAAATAAATCACTAAAGGTACATCAACTGAAAATACTTGTAGTCTGAGCAGTCTATATTATTACATTATTACTACATTATTTCTTTCAGTTAACAGTACAATACGCATAAAAACAATCAACCATCTTTGCACTGAAATATGTGCAATAATTTGAGACTTCATGTTCTGGATACTGTATGCAGATTACTTATCACTTATAACCCCACAACTGGTGCAATGAGCCTCAACCTCAGAATTTCTATCTGTATTCTTAAGCAAAGACTCAGCAGTGTGTGCAGAGCAACAATGATGTTCTTATACAAAGATTCATTTGTAAAAAAACTTCGAAATGTGACAGAAACAAAATATGAGACATATTTGATTTCATGGGATTCTTTGTTGTTGTTGTTGTTGTGATGTTCAACTACAAACTCCGTGACTCTTGCCACCAGACAGGCAGACAGTCAGACAGTGCAAGAGACACCACTAAACTGATTGACTAATAAAAGACAGATTGGTTTTGTGACTGTGCGTGTGTGTGTATTTAGTTTATCTGATGTAAACAGTCTGGTGGTCTTGGAGCCTCATAATCTTATCCATATAGTGTGTGGTAGGATCCTCCCTGTTAAATTCCTCTGAACTGTGACAATGGATTGGATGCTGTCCTACACGTCTGTTTACTTCAACACACTGGAACTAAATGTCTGCCAGTCGCAAACTGATACCCCCATAGTCCCTAAAACTAAGGGAGCATAGGGACATTACTCCCTAAGAGTAATGTTTTGATTAGTTTGAGTTCATCATACATAAATAAAACATCATCACCTATAGACCACATAACCAATATCCAGTTATATGAGGCAATTAGATTATGCTGGTAAACTTCAATTAGTTAGAAAGGATGTCTGGTCTTTTTTTTTTTGTTTTGCACCCAATCCCAATCCAATTCCTTAATGACTATCTGCTGACACTGAGTCTGGGCCAGCATTTATTTTATTATACTTGTATTCATTTTTTTCTATACAATTCGGCCGCACAGTTTATAATTCCTGTAATGCTGGACTAAATTAAAATAAGCATCCAATTTAAATATGTTGGACAGTTGCTAACTTGCTCACAATGCTGTGTGATTCCAGTGTTTTAAATGAGCACAATGGGACATTTTTGGCAAACACAGAGTTGGAATGGATCAGGCTTTATATAGCCAATACCAGTCAATAAAATAAACTGCCTGGACCAGGCAAAATCCAGAACCTACAAATCAGCTTGGGGCATCCCTTCTGAGTTTGTTTGTTATATTTGTTACCGCAGATATTGTCTAATCAGTAGTAATAGGGTTATTGTTAGTATTGGTAAAGAATTACTTTTAAGGCCATTTGCTGTCTGCAGTCTTCATCCAGCTTGGTCAGGGCTTTGCCATGGGACTCTATCAATATGTCTCTGTAAACACACACACACACGCACGCACACACACACAAGGAAAACAGAAACTATGTGAATACTAAGGGCACAAACACTGAAGCATTCAATCATTCAGATATCTTGTTTCTTAATGAAAATGATTAACTGTGCACATAACTCAAATTCAATCTCTTTATCTAAATAAATCTGACAACATCAAACATCCACAGTGGGAAGATACTAAAATGTAGCATCTAAAACCATGTTCAGAAAGCAACTGCCCTACTTTATACAGCTCAGACAAACACTCTACCATCTGTTTCTAAAATCATTATCACTCTGCTGTAAATGCCTTAAGATTCCATATGAGACCAACTAGCTGGGTTCACAGTCACTGGCTGCTTTGGCTTCTGGAGTTTTACGAAGAGCCTCTGATGTAAATGAAGAGACCACTGCACAGACAAGAAATGCAAAAAATATCCCACAATAAACCATTAATATATTCTGACAGCAAATACAAAATCAGAGAAACAGACTTGCACAACTGTTTTTAAAAAAACATAGCACGCAGTGAAAAAATGCAGACATGAAAGTTTAGTTTTAGCAGTCAGTGAGTGATGGAAGTGTAAAATTCTCTCACACACACACCACATACACACACAAGACTGCCTTAACCATTTGTACAGCGCAGCATTTTCGGCTGATGAATAGATAAGTAAGTAAGCCAGCATCACATCTATATCGGTGATGATCTAAAAAGCTTGATAATATTTACACGCTTCTTTTTTGATGATCCCCACAGCATGTCCGGTTGCATCAAGAATATTTAACAAGAAAACTCCCACAACTCTCTGGGGAAAGAGAGAATGGGATAAGGAAAGAAAGAAAGAAAGAAAGAAAGAAAGAAAGAAAGAAAGAAAGAAAGAAAGAAAGAAAAAGAAAGAAAGTGTGGGAGATGGAGTTGAGATAGCTAGGAAGGGGACATTTCATTGATTTGTTGATCTGTTGTCCAAATGTAATACGTCATTTCAGCAGCTGGTCTGCCTGATAAGATGTGAAGGAACATATATCTAAGTCCAGCCAGAGACAAGATGAGGAACTGACCATTTATTATGTGGTTATACAGTCAGAGCTGGCAGAAAAGAGTCTTTAAGGGAGCTCTCAAAGAATCTGAGCAGCAGCAAGGACACTGCTGAGAGCAGTATCGTAATCACCTCAAAAAACAAACACATAAACTGTAGACTACAGATTTATGATATGTCACTGTAAACATTTACTAGCATTTAGAAATGCTCATATTTTAATAAAAAATATATTTTTATTAATAAAAAATTATATTTATACTAAATTTTAGATTAATTGAGTTAAATTTAAATATATAGCCAAGACACAGATAATGTCACAAATAGCTATTACTGCTGGAACTGATTTACAATTAATCCTTCACTTAAAACTGCAAAGACCTATTTTCAGCAGGCATTACTTTAGTCCCATCGTAAAATTGTTTATTTAGTCATGTTTATATAAATAAAACCTTATTAGTTTAATTGCTTCCATGGTGAATAAAAGTATAATTTTATAAGAAAAATTTCTGGGTGATTCCAAACTTTTGAACACTACTGTTCATGAACATTAGTAAAAATCAACAACACTACCATAGATAGTGGCATAGGGGTTGATAGTGGTATGAGGTAATGTGTAAGTCTGTGCACATATGACTCTGTGGCTTATCTGGTGGTGGAGTAGATGGTCTACAGTATAATAAAGAGCAGCCGCTACATTCCACCTCTTCCTAGTCAGGGCAGACACAATATTATTCACTCCACTGGTTCTGGCTAATCACATCAGCCTACTCACACACACACAAACACACACACACACACACACACGCATCGAGAGAGAAGCACAAAAATAGATGCAGACAAGCATCCATGCATGAACGCTCCCCAAGAGTTGCGAGTTTGATGCCAAGATCTGACTCCTAAAGCTCATTTAAATGTGTTGCTGCCTTGTTAAAGGATGGGATTTGGTGAGTAGATATAAGTTGAAAAGGGCTGACCCTGTCGAATAAGCATTATGAAACTACCCACCATGATGAAAACATTTCTAATAGATGTGTTCTGAATAATTGTGTAGCGTACACACCTCTACACGACTAACATAGTAACAATTTTTGTCCAAAGTGCTCTTCAGGGGTTTTGCAGTTAAGTCTTAGCTGGTGAAAAACCCCAAGGAAGGGAGGATTTGACAGTTTTATAAAGCTGAATCCTTTTTAATATGTAACAAACTGCTGATGCGTAAAGTGTTTGTGTGTATGTGTGTATCTGTGTGTGGGGAGTGTGTTGGAGTGTTTGAATATTGGTGTCCCACTGTCAGATATAATTCTAGCTCTGATTGTCAAAAAAGTAGACCCATGAAAAGGTAGTGTACCAGAAGTTTTAAAATCAACTTTAAGCCTGTGTGTGTGCACATGTGTGTGTGCTGGCTTTTGTCTGTGTGTGTTTGAGACCCTCTGGGGAGCATGAGCGTGCAAATTCAGCCCTCAGAAGGAGGTCTGAGGGGATTACAGGGAGGAATGATGGGAAAATCTGGGAGCACTCTCTCATTCGCTCACACGCCAGGCTGCTTTTAAGGACAGGCGAGTGTGTATGTGCACAGTGGGCGGTGTGTGTGTGCACTGTGTGTGCAGTGTGAGAGGCTGCTACCTCATCAAAAGGCACATTCCATTTTTTCACTTTATGCTGATACAATCTTTGTGTGCTCACGCAAACAGAGAAGCCTGACTCTATTCCAAATGATGTCCAATTTTTACATTGAAGCTCAAGGGCTATTTTAAATAGTTCTAACTGCGTCTGAATTAACAATGTAGATCAACAGTTAGCAGGAATCTCCGTTGTCATCCTCTCATACATCCTCTAAAACTTTTTTTCAAGGGCATGACTCCCCACCTGGAAAGATGATTAAGATTTCAAAGTCACGAACCTCTCACACTCACTCATGCTTTCATGCAGGAACGGACTGCCTTGTAAAAATTTGACATATGAATTTACAGCAATGGCAATTTATTACAAGTGAATAAAATGACTGAGAGCCACAATAAAAGTATAGACCCAGACAAGTATGATATAATACTTTCCTTTCTGGAAAATAGGGAGAAAATTTTAGAAAATACAGATACAAAAGAGAGAAAAAAGAGCTGTAGGAGAGTGTTAAACCTAGCTGAAGGAAGTATTTTATAGATTTGTGGTTGACATTAATCTTTTCTATTCTTTTATTAGCCTAATTGTGTAATGCCTAAGGCATTAAACCTCTTCTCTGTATAGGGACAGACGGAAGGGAGAGTTTTCGAGATCATAATTTCTGTCACGAAAACATTCCTCCACTGCTTGAAACCACTCGAAACAAGTCCTCTCACATTTAACAGATGGATGAGGAACCGCACAGATACTCCTGACCTCTCTTGACTTTTAAATCTTTTACTCTCTCCACTTTCTGCCATTTTCACTCTTTTTTCTCTTCTCCCTCCTCTTTTCCTCTCTCGCTCTGTCTCTCTGTTTTCAACTTTGTGTCATTTATACTGAATCAAGGGCAAGCTGTCATGTTACGCCTGTGTGTGTGTGTGTGTGTGTGTGTGTAGATCATGTGCGGCCCCTGTGACCCAGGCTGTGTGCATGCAAGAGTCAGACAGTGTGTGAAGTAACCACTGAAACCACAGTCATGGTCTCCATTCCTCCTCCCCACAATCCCTCAATCTCTGCCTCCCACCCTCTTTCTAATTCTCCTCTCCTGTCCCTCCTTTCCTCCCTCCCTGTGTCCTTTCTTGCTTATCCTTCTTTCTGTCCATCATTTATTCCTTTTTCTCTTCTTCCATCTACACCCTCGTTTGTCCTTCCCTCTTTTTTTTCTGTCTCATAATCCGACCATCCCTCATGCCTACCCAGGCCTGGAGAAACTATTGTCTGCTGGGTTCTAAGATTGTCTTTTAACTGTAACTTCTCAACTGGTTTTCGTTTTGACTTTAGTATTCTACAACTGTCCCTCATGACAGACATTGTTCATAACTGTAGTGAAAAAATCATTGCATCAGTTCATTCTTTACCTACATCTTTTATTTCACTATTGTCTTTTTTTTAATTCAAAAGAATCTAGTGTTACTCTTATTTTTTAATCACATATACTTACTATACTTGCTTTGTAGTATAGTAAGTATAGTATAACATAAAGCAGAGTTATCACTGAATTACATCATTAACATTCTAAATGAGCTGCTGTGAAATGCTGTACAGTATTAGAAAAATTACGAGTATCTGATTGCCTTGATGCCTGACTATAGTAGATTAAACATTACATTGGCATGAAGAAGGAATAAAGCTATATTTTGTCTTTCTATAGTCTCCTACCAGAGATAAACAGTTTTAAAAGTCATATTAATCCACATTAACTCTGCAAAGCGCTTATTACACAAGTGATATATCATCAGTATGAAATTTATTTTATATCTACAAAACAATTTACCAAAGTTACATTGGTATTACACAAACAGGTCCCTAAGGGCAGAAAGATGACGCTTGTTTTTGGTTAGATCGTGCAACAGAGGGGTTGGCACAGGGCGATGTGCAGCAACAGGGTGGCACAGAGGGTGGAGTGTGTGTTTGGGACTCTTTGTGAATTGGATAACAGGGGTCAGAAGGGGACAAAGATGGAATCCGATAAGATTAATAAAGGGGACTTGGTAAGAGTAAGCACAGGAGAAGTGGTAATAAGGCATATACTGTAGGAGTGTAGTACAAATCTGTGTATGTGTGAGTGTGTAAGAAAGACTGATTCATGAACAAGGGGACAGTGTGTCCTTTCATGGGTCAATGAAGGTCATTGGAAGTGGTCGATTCTCTCAACTTTATAACGAGGGCTAAATGAATAAAAAGGCGTCTTGGAATGTGCGTGCGTGCATGTATGTGTGTATGTGTGAATACTTGCGGTCAGGACATAAAGAGAGTACAGTCAAGTCAGTAATCCAGACTTTTTTCTCTCTGAGCCTCTCTGACTATCTGAAGAAAGGACATTTAGACACACACATGCACATGCACACACACACGCACACACACACACACACACACACACACACACACACACACACACACACACACACACACACACACACAGACCATTAGACCTCCAAAAACAGATCTCAGTTCAGCTGAGGACGGCTCATAGAAGGTGCATAGAAACAGGCTCGGGTGTCTCTTTGTGTGCTACCAAGCCGCCGATATTTATTTAAATAATGAGTTCAACTGGAAGAATTAAACTATTTCAGCCCGGATGGATATGCTTTCACTTTCAACTCTGCCACTGGGTTTTACCATTCAAATGTTTTCGGGTTATTCTTACCAACAAACCGAAATCTGAAATTTACTGAAACAATTTAGATGGTAGGCTGTTACACTGTGAAATTTGTTAGGAATAAAATGTCTTAAACAAATCTATTTAATAAATCTCCTTAACTACAGCACAAAATGCTGTTGTTTTTACACTATTTGAAAGGATTGTTCAATAGAATAATAAAATCAAAGGAAGTTTTCACAAATGACCTGTTATCCCTACCCATCATGAGACTTCGATTTCATTATGCAACGCTCACTGGTGTTCCTCCTTGCCAACAGGATAAAAAAGGACACAAAATGGTGAGTTTGACTATACAAGGCAACAAGGTCATTTCTGATGGTAAAGAACGAATGGACTGATGATGAAAACACACACATGGGACATCTGCCCTAGGGTTATAAACTTGTTTGAGATCCTGAAGAACGAAAACCCTCTTATGCGAGATGTCAGAAGGAGTGTCTCTTATGTGAGGTCAACGCCACAATGACGGTCATAGGTTGCTGTGCTGTGCCATAAACTTATATGATGTACTATATAAATATATAAATTACATATATGTATACATTATAATATATAAATTTGAAACTTATTTGACTCTCCTGGACAACAGTACATTTTTTTCAGTGCCAGGTTCTGTTGGACAAGAAAAGCTTTCCATTACCGTTTGTAGGTGTTCCTCCTTGTAGATTTTATGATTAATCTTTCATGTTATTAAGAGTCAGAGCTTTATGGGGTTGTGGGACCATCTCTTCTCAGAGAAACAGAAATTAACAGGTTAATGCAAATAAATGATAGGCACGCAGACCATTTATCGATTAAAACGTGATCTTCCTTCTGCTGTGTTGTAAAGAATGCTTTTGTCATTCTCCCTTTTTTAAAAAGTCTCTTTCAAATGTAACAAATGACACCAAATCTTATAGGGCAACTTCATACTTGCCCAGACACACACTATGATCACATCCATATGAGACATAAAAACAAAACGATAACTTTAAGATAGTAAATGAAAAAACATATATATTTCAGGCTGTGTGTGTCAGGAGACTTTGTCGGTTTGTTTATTGATTATTGCCGGTCTGCTAGAGATGTGTGTGTGTGTGGATACACACTTAGTGTAGCTTTATCTCAGATGGCTTGGCGGTTCTTATAGTGGTAATATTTCCTTGGACCATAAAGCAGAGGAAATTGGTGAAATGCTTGTTTTCTCAGAGATCTCTGGAAAGGATCAACTTGACTGGGGTGTTCTGGGGTCACAAGCTGGTGAATTTTCTTTATGGCATAATCTGGACATAATTAGCTGGTTCCATCGTCCCTGTCTTGCATCTCTGAGGCTATAAACTTTGTAAGTCTGTCGCCAGTGGAGATTGGTCCAACAATTTGAACCGAACATGCAGTCCTGGTGAACAGAGCTCTGGAGCTGGAGAGATGTGATTGGTCCATTGGCGATCTCAGTGGATGATCAAAGTATTCTCAGGATTTATTGCAGGACTCTTTTGTGAGGGAGGATCGCAGTTTTATTGTTTGGTGTCAGAGGTCAAGTAAAATTTGTTTTTCCTAGGATTCTGGTTAGTGCTGCAGTGAAGTCATTGGCAGTAGTTTGATATGTGCTAAGTCTTCTCTCTACTTCAAAACTTACATCCAGCATGGAAAGGGACTACATAGGGACTACTTCCAAACTGTGTGTATTGTACTGCAGAAGAGCTGAACAGATGACAGATTTTTATATTTGTAAATGTATATAATATATGTTTATGGGACAGCAGTGTAGCATGTGGCCTTCAGCATGGAGCTAACCTCTTAGATCCTGTGTGGAAAGACATAGATAGGAAATAATGCTCCCCCTCCTCCTCCTTCAACGTCTACATACAAGGGTTTTTTTGTTTTTACAGGCTCTCAAACAACTTTATAGAGTTGAGCTAAAAAAAAAAGAAACCCATAATGCATTATATTTAAAACCAGGACTCATACAAATATGAAAGATTAACCACAGCATGAAAAAGCAGAAAAACTTACAAGTAATCATGAAAAGTCTTTTCGTTCATCCAGCAAGCATCTCTTTTGAAGAAGGGGGAAAGCATAATTGCAGGTGCCTGGCACTGAAAATATATGTCTTGTAGTTTAGAAGAGCTGAAGGGATGAAAGATTTGTATATTTGTATACATATATCAGAGATATATGTATACAAGATATTATATTAGGTTTATGTGTACATTTTTATGTCATCCCTTTATCTATATTTACTTTATGAATTATTTAGACAAAACCTTAAGTAATCTTAGGTGTACCTTTTGGGGAAAAATATGCAAATACAAACATTATTTTATTGAATTCTCATAAAGCGTGGTAACACTTTTGCCTGCAGGTGTCGGTATATTTCTAATTTATACAAAAGATGAAAAAAGGAGGCCTACAGGTTCAGTGCACTTTAAGTCACTCAGTTATATAGGGTTAAGAAAAGTCTCTGAACTACTAGGCTTATAGATTCCTTTTGATAATCTGGAAACTGTAGTTATATCAAGCTAAAAATAGTTTTCATCTGCTCTTAAAAATGTATAAGATAATGGAGATACTGTTGTTTTGATTCGACAACAACAGTATGATCTAATTTTAACTAAAAAAATGTTCATTAAACCAGAAAACTCTTAATAAGGGGTTAATAAAATAGTACTATGTACCAACCCTAAGGTCTGAGCTCCATCTAATGTTATCTGCAAACAGTCATTAGTCATCACATTGACTAAATCAAGGACATTTAGTCAATGTGATGAAAAAAATGTGATAAAGTATTGACATGGATAAACAACCCTAAATGTAAGGTTATTGAGCAGTGTGCTGGGCAGTGTGAGCCGGCCACACGGGGAGAGCTAACACCTTACATAAGAGACTGGGCACAGCTCCCAACACTCTATTACATCTACACTCACTCTGCACTCATAGAAAGGATGTACGCCCTTGGTTTTGCATTGACAAGCATACATACACAGATTTCCTACATGTATTCACACTTCTTCTTGTACCCTGTGTCTTAACACGAAGAAGACAATAATGAAAACTTGGTGAGTCTTAGCGCATATACAGTATATCAGTTGTTGTGTTGGTCTGCCGCTGTGCAATATTAGTGGTTCTTTTCGTAGATTTTTCCCCTTATCAGGAGAGAGACAAGTGGATGGTAAAGAAAGAGAGACTGATAGAGAAAGAATAATGTATAATTTGAAGGTATCTACATGAAAAACCATCTTCTCATCTCACCTCTCCTCCTTTGGGGAAAAGTTGGCAATGGAAACAAAAAATTAAAAGAAAAACAACTAAATCATTTTCAATAAATACAGTTAACTGTCAGTACCTTTATAATCAGTGTTCTGGCAGTTAGTGTATCTGGTTTAGGTCGACATATGAAGAGAAACTACAGGGAGTTTCACTAAAACCCATTTAACAGCATGTGAACAAAGTGAAACTGGAAAAATTCACAACCCGTTCAACTTAAAAGCAGCAAGTACAAGATAGCATCAATTTATTGATTTCTCTGCAGAAACCAAAGCTTTTCAACCAGATAAACATTATCTTTGGCCACCTATGGTCTCCAAGACCAGAAGACTTGTTGTCTCCCATTACATTTTTTCTCAGCTAAAGGGGTGGGGGGGGGACCCCCTCCCTGCTACCTCTCATCCCTGCTGAAATAGCCTCCACCCCCCCACTGGAGTGTTATCATATGTTGAGCTGTATAGGAGCCAGAGGGTGAGATCAGAGACTGCTGTGTGGGAAGGGAAATAAATCGACAGTGTAATTGAACACACCAGGCTGCTAGTGGCTTAGAAAAAGAATACCAGCAGATACCATGTGAAAAAATACACACCCCACATACATCTAATGCCTGCATGGAAAGATGAGAGGCTGCGTGTGTATATGGCTGTCTGTGGGTGTATGAATGTGGGTTGGGTGTGTGTGCACATGTGTCTGCCTGCGTATTAGTGTCATGCACTCCAACAGGACTGCCATTGCTCCTCTGCATATCTACAGCATGTGCGTGCCTCTGTGCACAGATGAGTGTGTGTGTGTGTGTATGTGTGTGTGGCTGTGTGAGAAACATGACTCCACGCCAACTAAGAAGTGCTTCCATCTGTTGCGCCAGCCTCACACGAGACTCTCTGCTGTGTCACTGGCACTTTATGGAGCCTAAGATCTCCTCAACTGATCCACGAGTTGATTTCAGCTGACACTAATATCCCCACCTCTCTCTGGGAGGAAGGAGATGGAGGAGAGAGATGAAACAGTGGAAGAGGATGAATGGAGGAGAATGAGTGGGATGAGTACAGGAATTGAGGGAAGTTGGAGATGGTAAGGGATGGGAATTTATCACATGAGATAATACAAAAGTGCAGAGAGAAAGAAAGAGAAGTTAGTGTACCTGACTAGTTTTCCTCTGTGCTCCTTCTCAGAGTCTTCCTGTTGGGACAGCTGCTCCTCACTC
This sequence comes from Xiphias gladius, assembly GCF_016859285.1. Classification (NCBI taxonomy): domain Eukaryota; kingdom Metazoa; phylum Chordata; class Actinopteri; order Istiophoriformes; family Xiphiidae; genus Xiphias; species Xiphias gladius. The sequence goes on along the minus strand of NC_053406.1, from coordinate 9,917,069 downwards.
TGTTTCCTCTGCTCCCTGGAGACGCAAAGTAGACGGCATGATCACTAAATTTTCAACATTTGCTGTGTCAGAAAATTTATGTCCAAGGTAGACTGGCATGGCTGAAAATCGAGTAATACTTTCCTCTTTCCCTAAAATGTAAATCACATAAAGTGTACCCAAATTGCACATTCAGGCAGAGGGAAATTTTATATTTACTTACACAGTATGTTTTTACGATTTCAAGTGTCATTGAAAAGTACAGAAAAATACCACATCCACACGACTGCTCTTCTGTGTACCCCTACGCTTGAATCTCCATGTGGAAGAGGCCAAACTTAACAAAGAATTCTCCCTCTGGGATCAGCAAAAGTTCAGGAAAGCTGTATGTATATTTCGACTCTTTTTGCTTATATTACTAACAACTAATACTATTAGTTGTTATTTTACAACTGAAAAACTTTGCATATGTAACTTTGATGCTTTTAGTTGTTAAATTTGAAGTAAATGGGCTATGGGTATGTGTGCCGTTGTGTTTTTGAGATCACCATGGAAGACCATGTGCAGCTGCTGCCTCGCTCTTGAGAAAGTAAATTGGAAATCAGTTTTAATTCTAATTCTGCATGCCATGACAGTATGTGGTACAAACTCCTGTGTACACACACACACACACACACACACGCACACGCACACACACAGACACACAGACACACAGACTTTACCCTAACTCTCCTAACCCTGACGGCTTCTCAGCCTAATCCCCTCTCTGGCGGCATGATCAGTTAATGTGTTTGTGTGTGTGTGTGTGTGTGTGTGTGTGTGTGTGTGTGTGTGTGTGTGTGTGTGTGTAGCTGGCTGTCTAGCCCTGTGACCTTGCAGCCACACGCAATGAGGATACAGAGTGAGAGGGCTCACACATCTGAGCTCACAGACACACAGACAGCCTGTTTTCACTGCCAATCTCCAACAGATTTTTTGACAACTTTGTGGAATTATTTGTGCATTCTACTAAAGCGGATACAGTAAAAAAGCCAGTTGATATCATCGCTATATTAATAATTCATTATATATGCATCGTAAGAGATTGTAGGCTGGTTAACTTTTATTCCTTAGTAATGGTATAACATTAATACTATAAACCAAACACTTTGATGCTGGAAGCCACATATAATGATGTTTGGAAGTATTCGTCTAACGTTTATAGCAATATTTCCATCATGTAATAATCACAATACGGACAGGCAGAAGCACAGATAGAGACACAGGCCCAGATAAACACAAACACACACACACACACACACACAGGCGTGCGTGCACACACACAAACACACACATACACAGTAATACACTCAGAGCTGTCTAGCACCAGTTGTCAGCCTCTCTCTCTTTGTACCTTTCATCACACATCTCTATTCCATTTCCTCTCTCTTTTTCTTGCTCTTTTGCTCCCTTTTTTTTACTGTAATTTCCTCCCATGCTGTCACAGCTACTGGTGATTTAGAGCAGGCCCCTGAGTGCTCCTACATTCTGCCTATTTAGCTAAAGTATGCTGTTCATGTGCCTGTCCCTTGTTTCTGTTTCTCTCTCCCTTTCCGGTATTCAAGGTCATAGATGAAATGATATCTGCCTCCCAGCGGTCTCCTTTTCCTGACTTTGTTTCAGAGGTGAAAAGTGAGTTGAGAGAGAGCAAATGTAGGAGAGTAAGATAGAGGGTGGTGTTTCTGTCAATTACTGTAAGGCGCAGAGTTCAAAGTGCAGTCAAGTGCACAGAGCACCCAGGGAGTGGTGGAGCTCTTTGGATATTTTTGTGGCTGCAGGCATGTGGTGTACCTGTTGTGCACGTGGAAACAAGGTGAATTTGGGAGGAATCTATTATCATACATTACCAGTGGGCATGTTAGGGGCAGGTTACAATCACGGCATCAGGGCTCCTGAAGGGCTCGAGTGTGAAAAGGAGAAAAATGTTTTAATTGTCTTATGATTTTCCATGAAACTGAGGTAAGTGTGTGTGTTTGACCCAAAGACGTCACTATTTCCACCTGTAATGACTTGCACTGTATAAATTAAAAAACTGAAGAATAATGAATCATAACCAACCAAGGTAACCACAGTAGATCTGACATGCGTAATCACAGCATGACAACGCGTATCTTTGACGTTCTTTCACGTTGGCCACCTCTGCCTAGGTTCTGTTACACAGGTTCTGTTTAGCATTCTGTCTCACCTGCCTCTTGTTGCTGTTGCCTTTCATTAACATCTCCTGTCTTTGCAGACCCTGCCGATCCCATCTGCCCTGCAGTTACCTCAGTGTCCCCCCAACATGCATCACCTGACCTCTCTGCCCAGCTGCGTCCCTGTTGCTCATTGCCTCATTAGTCTCTTAGTATATATACTAGCCCCGTTCCTGTAGTCATTTGCCCGATCGTCTTCGTAGTTGTGTAGTCCTAGCTTTCCACCCTGCTTACTAATTCTTGCTTACCTGATCCTGACCTTTGCCTGTACCTGTTTTTGCCTGCCTGCTCCTTGTCTGCCTTCTCTGACTGCCTGCCTGTCACTGACCCTGCCTGACCTAAGCAAAGAGCTTTTTGACTTTTACCTGCCTGTGCCATGAACCTTGCTTTTGAGCCCAAACTTCAACTGTAAGAACCGTTACAGTGTCACTCAAATTACAGACTGCAGATGCAGCACATAATTGAAGCCTTCAGCTGTTTGTAAAGAGAGTTAATCAGCTCTTGTGGGTGACAGATGCCGACAAGAATCAAACATTACTCTTCACTCTGCCTTCTTGGCCGTAATCAGGATATAAATTTTTTTTTTAATGTAATTGGATGTGTCATCCAGTCAAAGAATGCATTATAAAAGTGAAACAGACATGCAATACATGTGGGTGTGCCTCCACAAATTAAAGCGAAAAAACACTGTGCGTAGACTTCTGTTGATCCAGTCTGAACAGACGGGTGGCAGACGGCGCAAAACATGGTGAATCTTGACACCGAAATTGTAACGTACCAGCTACACCATGCTGAGCCTCCCCTCCCTATATGGTGTATGGCAAGAAAGCCACAATAACAAACAGCCACATAAGAAGAAAAACCTCTCTGCATTTCAGGAAAATGCCATTTCTTGTGTGGCATGCACTCCCATGATAACAGAGAGAGAGAGAGAGAGAGAGAGAGAGAGAGAGAGAGAGAGACAGAGAGAGAGAGAGAGCAACAAACAAGACGATTGAGATTTCTTTTGAATGTGAGAGAAAGAAAGAAGGGAGAAAAAAGACTGTGACTGATTTTATCTAATATGAGATAAACAGAAGACTGCGGTCAGGGAGAAAAAATAGAGAGTTGTCTGTGTGTTTCTTTGTGTGTAAGTGTCTGTGTCAGGCAAATGGCAGAGCAAGCTCTTGTGGGAAACGGGGTCCTTGGGTACACCCTGAGATCAATAGTTATTTTACTGCAAACAGTCAAACAGGCACAGACACATGATGTATGCACACATGCACACACGTACACAGACACGCACAGAGCAACCAGCATCTGCCTTATGAAAACAAGCTGTATCACATCAATCACATCAATCCTTTGCTCTTTCTCTTTTGACCTTCACTCATTCCATCATTCACTCTTTCATCTCTCCTCCCTTGCTCAGTGCATCCATTCTGTCTTTCATCTATCCCTCTCTTCCCTCTAATCCATCCTTTCAACCTGGCCTGCGTCTGTGTTGGATGATCCTTGTGTTCATCCTCTGATGAAAGGATGAGCTCAGCGACTCATGCCAATCAGAATGCAGCAGGAAGCTTCCCAACACCTTTTACATACATGTCATTCAGGAAGGGGTTTGGGACGCTCTCCGTGATCCTTTGACAAAGGCCGTCAAAGTGCCCTCAGGCAAAGTTCGTACTATAACTGCCCATCCCTCCTGCTGATTTGTTCAGTGGCCAGCCGTATGAACTGTAAGCCACGTAGCATAAGGTGATCAACACATCATACAAGCATCGTAGACAGCACTATTCACATACTACCGTACTACTTGTACAAATACTGTCAATACAGCAATATTCAAGTGAAACAGCCAAGACTGAAAACAAGCTTACAGATCCTAAACAGTCTGTAAGTGTATGTATCTGTGTGTGTAAACAGTCATGACAAAACAAGCTGCCATTGAGTGTCTCTCTGGCATGCTGATTAGATTGCATGCTGGGATCAGAAGGATTCCACAGCCGCTCACTGTCCTTACGCCGCCCCTGAAATATGTGTGTATTTGTGCGTTTCCAAGGCAACGGGCTGGCGCAACAGAAACGCAACAGGTGCGGATTACTGATGTTTGATGGAGGTGGGGGTCAAAGGTTGGGAAGTTGTCACGGCAACACATCTTGCACACAAACAAACTGGTACTTTTTGCTCTTGTATATCAAGAGAGAATCAAAGGTTTGGGAGGCTCTGGAGCTCATTTGATGCAAAGTGAGACTGAAAAAGAATTCAGATCACACACAAACCCACACAGATCCACTGTATAAGAGGGTGTTTGAACAGGCAACCAATCAGCATCAACTTAATCTTTGTTGCATCAGTTTTGCAACACAGATTACGATTAATAATAAGATTGGTGTCATAATTTCACACTTTGCCTGACTGTCTTCCCTGATCAGAACTTATGGTCTATGGGCAGAGGGTGTCATGTTGTCCAACTGTAAACTAGGAGAAACTTGTGACTTTGGCTACAAACAGCGCATTCAGTAATATTCAGACCCTTTTACGGTTTTTCACATTTTTTTAATGTTGCAGCCTTATGCTAAAAATGCTTAAATTAATTTTTTCCCTCATCAATCTACATTCAATGGCTTATAATGACAAAGTGGAAGCAGAATTTTTGAAATATTTGCAAATTGCTTCACCGTTTGGATGGAATTGGGCAGGTGATGAGCGGTGCCTGGTTTTCTCAAGACATGATGCTAAGAATTGAGGCCAAACTGTTCAAGTTAGGTTTCATCAGACCAGAGAATCTTGTTTCTCACAATGTCAGAGTCCTTTAGGTGCCTTTTTTGCAAACTCCAAGCAGCTTTCATGCGTCTCTCACTGAGGAGAGGCTTCCGTCTGGCCACTCTGCAATAAAGCCCAGATCAGTGGAGTGCTGCAGCAATGGTTCTACTTCTGGAAGTTTCGCCAATCTCCAAGCAGGATCTCTGGAGCTCAGCCAGAGTGACCATCAGGTTCTAAGACACCTCTATTACCAAGGCAGCCAGCCTCAAATGTTCCAAACGTTTTCCATTGAAAAATTATGGAGGCCACTGTGCTTTTGAGAACCTTCGATGCAGCAGAAATTTCTTCCTCAGATCTGTGCCTCGAAGCAATTCTGTCTCTGAGCTCTGCAGGCAGTTCCTTCGACCTCATGGCTTGGTTTTTGCTCTGATATGAATTGGCAGCTGTGAGACCTTATATAGACTCGTTTGTTCCTTTCCAAATCACGTCCAGTAAGTTGAATTTACCACAGGTGGCCTCTAATCAAGGTGTAGAAACTTCTCAAAGTGTCATAGCCTGAATACTTATGTCAATGTGATATTTCAGTTTTTTTGTTTTTAATAAAACAAAAAAAATCTTTTTTCACTTAGTCTTTATGGTAAATTGAGTGTAGATTGATGAGGCAAAAAATGAATTTAAATGATTTTTGCATAAGGCTGCAAAATAACAAAATGTGAAAACCGTGAAGGGGGTGTGAATACTTTCTGAATGCATTGTGAATACTGTCGTGGCTTTGATTAAAACTCCATTTTAACTGACTACCCTTACAAATAAGCTGCATATATCTAAAAATATGAAGTTAAAACAATTAGGTGAAAAATCATTTAAAATAAATAATGATTATGATTAACTGTTTTTTTTTTTTTGTAAATACTCTCTTTTGAAAGGTACGAAATAACTATTTGTCTACATTTGACATAATTCACCCAAAAAGTCAAACTGGCCGACAGTTTAAGTTAAATATTGGACACAGTGCTGCTGTGTAGACACTGAAAAGCTGGGTTGAGCTGCTCGGTTAAATGTGAGCCTCTGTTTTCCCTTTCTACAATCCTCTAAACACACACACACTCCTTATCATTCAATAAAGTCTCAGACTTGCACATATCCGCCACCTCCTCCTCCACACACACCTCATCATACAACATCGCCTTAAGGCTGATTCTCCCTGTAGCATATGTCCATGTCTGGGTGGGTTGCGTGTGACTGCAACCATCCCCTCCATCCTTCCTGTCTCAGCCCTGATCCCTGTATTGGATGGATGCGCACGTTCCACACACATACACATACACAAACACGAAGTCAAATTTGTGTTTGACGCATGCACACATTGGCATGTAAAATCTACGTGAGAGAGCAGGGGGTCAAAAAAGCGTTTTTTCTTATGGTTACAGAGGGCTTTGGCTGAGCATTGATCTTGTCCTAGAATCGGTTTGGTCAGATATTTGGAGAGTAAACCAACTTATTTAATGACTTTTTTAAGATCAAATCATATAACATTATCTTGATACTCCATATTTTAACAGGTGCATTAATCATAAATTAGATTATCTTGAACTAATAGCAGATGTTTTCCCTAGTTTAATATAAAACTATAAAATGACATGAGAAAGCAACTATAAAGGTGAGAAAATGAGAGAAAGGTCATACCAAAACTCTGATTTGTATCAAAATACAACGATTATAGCACACACAAACATACAAAAGTGTTATTAATACTAAATACTCTGAAACCAATGATAAAAAAATGTCTACGCATTTATCTGGATGTATCTTACAAAAAATGCATGTGTAGCTAACCAGTGACAGACACACACACACTTACACACACACACACACACACACAATATCCTTCTACAGGGACACATGTTGCGAAAAGTCTTGTATGTAAACACACACACACACACACACACACACACACACACACACACACACACACACACACACTCGGAAACAACCTACAGCGCAAACTCATTAGTAAAAGAGAGAGGCGAAAAACCAGGGCAAAATCTTTCATCTCTAAAGGTCAAAAACAAAGTTTATGACCACAAAATGTGGGAGAGGGAAAGACAGACTGCTGAGGAGGTTATAGGGAGAGCACGAGGAAACATTAGTGCACAAATGAGTGCTTCATCTGTAGTCTGTCAGGTCAAGTAGTCCTTTAATGCTTTGATTTAATGATCCGATCAGACAGAAGCAAAATTTAACATGTTTTCCCTTTATGTGTCGGGGGATGTTGGTGTCACTGTGTATCTGCATGTGTGTTTCTGTGGGAATTTGTCCATGTCTGTGTCTATGTGTACACCTTTGAAGTGGCTGATTTTTCAAATATTACAAATAATGTCACCAAAACAAGATTAAAAGCATTCTCTGCTTCTTAAAAATAACACTACAACTCAGAATGTGGGACATGTGCAAACATTTGAAAAAGTTGCTACTGTACAGCTCAAGCCAGTGTCAAGATATGACCAAATATGGAATAACTTATCCATTTGGAATTTAAAAGACCGCAAACCTGACCTTCAGTGACCAGCTCAAGCAATCTTGTGCTTGTGAAAACAGTTAATAGTGAGCCCGCAGAGAGAAAACGCCGCATACTGTGTGCATGGAGTGAATACTTCTGTCTATAAGAAGTATGTTGGGCATAAATGTGTGTAAAGAATTTCATGGCCATCCACCCAGTAGCTGTTGTGTGGTGGTGGATACAACATACCTTGAGCAACACCGCTGGTGAGGCTAAAAAGTAGGTTTTACTCAAGCCTCCATGACTACTTCAAAGCTGCTGCTGAGGCTGACACATGAGAATTTGGGGGTTTGAAACACCTTTATTTATTGAATCTCTTGCATTTATAGAGTATGTGTTGTGGGTGTGGTTCTGTATTTACCTTTGTGTGAGTATATTTATTTCTCCAGGTTTAGGTATTAAGGAGGATGGATAAAAATGTCAAAGGAGATGCAAAATGTTTGTACTGATAGAGCTTTATCATCAGCATATTTCCAAAAGCCACAGGGGCATATTTTCTCTCAAGTCCTAACTCCCTGACTGGAACTTTGTTTGAGTGTATACAAGTCAAATCCTCTGTTGATGCAGCTTAGCAGGCCCGGTATGTGGAACGTGAGCATTTCCTGGTTTGGGCGTTGCCAATAGGGTTGTACAGAAGGTTTTGATTGGTTGAGGAAAATTATACATATAGCCAAGCCCTGCAGCGACCTGTTCTTCACCCAGCATATTCCAAATACCACGATCCACATGCGTCTCCATCTGTGCATGGGTTTTCATATATGTGTGTGCGTGTTTTACCGCATACTGTAGACACTTACATCAGCTGCTGAGTTAGGTGCTCTTTCTCTTCTCTCATGTTCTGTAACTCCTCGCCGGCATGTTTCAGCTCCTCTCTCAGCACTGTTCACACACACACACACACACACACACACACACACACACACACACGCACATACACACACAGATTGGAGTTTACATGACACAATGAAGATGCTGTAAAAACTTACAAAAGCGTGCATGCATGCCAGGCTTGTCACCAGAGGCTGTTACACTGTATGACTTACAAAAAGAGGGAGACAAAGGAAAGTTAAGAAACAGATAGAAAGATAGAGAGTTTTTCTAAGATATTGTTACTTTCCACTTCAGCAAAGGCGGAAGCCCTATCTACAAAACTGACAAGATTGGTAAGGAGAAACAAAACAAGAGGTGGAGGAGGAGGAGCACAAAAGAAAGACAAAAGTTCCAGACAGAAACATGAGAGTATCTAAAGCATGAGGTGAGGAGGTGAGGTGAGAAAAAACAGTAGGACTTAAAACAAAACCAAGGTGGAAAATTGAGGCACAGGGAAGCAGTTGAAAGTGAAAGGGAGAGGAAGAGCAAGAGGAGGGGAGTGTAGTAGGAAGAAGGGAGTAAGAGGGAATCTGTGCTCAGGGGAACCCATTAAACAGTACACCACAGTCTGGCAGTCTGTTGTAGTGTGTCTGATACAAAGTAGCTGCTGTAATTCTACTGTGTCCTCCCTTCACTGTCTGTCCATTTTCACCTTGACAACTATGACATGAATAAAATTAGTAAGCAAGATGCAAATAAGCACTTATATATTTTATAGTATTTAGGCCTTATGTCATGCCAATAACTTGTCAGACTGTAGTACTGTAGTAATGTACTGCAGCTCAGGGCAGAAGTGGATATCATGCAAGAGAAAAGCATTGTAGTTCCAAGACTGAATAGTGAATAACTTGAGACACACCTTTTTTTGTTGGAAACTCCACCTTGGCATATCAACATTCATTACTGTTCACAGGCATCATCACCAACTTCACCATTATTGGCGTCAGCTTCTTAATTAGTCAGCTAAGATTCAACTGCCACCCCTTAAAAATGGCAGACCATAAGGTGAAGGAATTAGGTAATACTTACTGTTCATCTATGATGAACATCTCCCTCCCATCCTCATAAAGATGGATGAGAGGGAGATGTGGGATAGACAGAAGGTCAAAAACGAATTTTATCCCCATAAAATAAGAAACAAACAAACAGCCTTGCCACAGTGTGGTGCCATAAGCCACAAGAAGACAAAGAGTTCTTAAGAGACTGATTTCACCCAGCTGCCGCTAGCCATCCCAGCAGTGGGCAGCAGCTCCCTCCAGTTTCTGCCTGCCCTGGCCGCACACAACGATTGCTTTTTTCCGTGCTAAATGTGTATGCAGGGTTGCCAGCTTCCCCTAGCAGAACTACGTAGGACCACAGATGGATAGTGGTGGGATTGTTTTGTTGAGGCGTGTTCTGTTTAGTGATAGCAACTCTGGTTTGATTGCGTGAGGGACGAATTAAACCTGACTACGCCCAAGTTGTCTGCAGCTACCAAAATCTCTGAAACTACTCATTCTGCACAAAAACATCTAAATTTCAGATCAGTCATGCAAATGCAACATACAAAAGAACCCAGTTTAGCACTAAAATCACTCGCTCCAAGCCCCAAATAAAAAGACACGTAAAAGTAATACAGTGACAGTTAGGAGTTCGGTACCCGAGAGGTTGCACTTTCACCACATTTTCAAATTGAAGCTCAGAGAAAAATTGAAGCTCAGAAAAAGAAAAATATTTCGGATCATTGGCAACATACTTCTACATACATAAGTTTGAGGTCTGAACACAATGTATCCAGATTCTGTTCTGTCTCTTTATCAGGTCTAATTAATGTAAACTGTGAATTTGCCTAGTGTCAGAGACACAGTAAGTATTACATCTTGTCTATACCAGCCGTGCAACAAAGGTAGCACGTCAGCAGCGGCTGCAATCTGCCATCAGTGTCTATGAAGAATCATTCATCCAAAGTACTGTCACACAGTTGAAGCAATTTGACAGTACTTACATACAGATACCAAATCAAGTTACACGCAGAAGTCAGTAGAAAATAGAAATTAAGAAGAAAAGTATGTCTTGGGTTACAGCTCCACATGTAAAGGGCAAGTGAAGCACAAGCCCTTATGTGCTCTTTGTGGATGGCTGTGTTAATTAAAACTGAGGCTTATCTGGGCCCCATTTCACAAAAGTGATAAAAGATAAAACAACATTACACGCAGACCGCAAATGGTGGCAGTGTCACATTTCACAAATAATTCTTGCGGAAAAATAGCAGAAACAAGTGTGAGTCCAAGACTCTTGAATTCTTATGCATGAGTTGCAAGTATGACATTTGTCTTTATTAGTCAGTGTTTGTATAATTGGGAAATATGAGCCAAATCAAGGCCTCTGTGGTTTGTACATTCAGTGGCTCATCAGGGACATTATGTGCAGAAGGAGTTATTAAACATACTTGTCATGGAGGCTCCAATGTTTTCTCTGATTTTCATGATATATTTCTTACATAGCTATTGGTATAAAAGAGAATGCCAAAATTAGTAATATTAATATTACCATTAGCATAAATACTACACATGGAGTTTGCTGTTTTACACAGTAAAAAAAGCCGTCAAAAAATCCAACAGACAAAGGCTCTGTGTGGGTGTCTGGGCTCATTGTTTGAATGGCTGGCAGGCTAGCAGTGTGGGTAGTGTTAAAGAAGTGTAATGTATTTGTATTTGTGTGTGTGTGTGTGTGTGTGTGTGTGTGTGTGTGTGTGTGTGTGTGTTTGTATGTGTGCGCGCGTGCATGTGTGAATGTACTGTATATTGAGAGAGTTGTCTGTGAGGGTCCTTCAGAGCAGAGCGGTAGGGCACTGTGGCTGTGGCTGTGGCTCTGGCTCTGGAGAGCTCTCAAACTGATCCAGCAATGTCAGCCTGACATTCCCTTCCTCCGACTCTGTGTTCTTTCCTCGCTCTCGCACATTGTTTCTCTCCCTTTTTTTCTTATCCTCACTGTCTCTCTCCTCTGAGTCTTTCTTCATCTATTTCGCTATTCCCCTTCCTATCTTTCTGCAGCTATTTTCCCCTTTTCTTTCTTACCAACTCCATCTCTCTCTCCCTTTCTCTCTCAAGTGGAGGGGACTGTAGGAGGTCCTCATCGAAGCGGCAATAAACCGTTAATTGCTTTCTGGTCAATGTGACATGACGAGGTCCACCAGGGTAAAGCAATACACACTCACTCAGTGAAGACACTCAGAAACTCACATGGACTGAGACAGACACACACAAATAAACACATAACACACAAGAACACATGTTCAAAGAACCACTTGCAGAAAGACACAAACAGTAGCACAAAAAGACACAAAGAAACACTCACAAATACACGCAGTAACAGACACGTCCAAACAGAAATAGTTGACAAATACTTGATGGAGCAGAAAAGGCTTTGTGATGAAAGCAAACCAGCCTGTCTGACTTTTTCTACAGTGCTTCTATTATGTGTCCCAGTGCTTACACACAGACACACAGAATGTAATAAGGTGGCTGTAAATATTACAACAACCTACTGGCAGCTGGCCACCAAGTTACTGTAACAGTTTTACAGTAATGTTACTGAGTTGGTCGTTTGCAGTGCTGCAGTAACAGTACATTTTTATTTACTGTAAATTAAATTACAATACATAGCTTCTATGACAGCTTACTATTATAACTATAAAAAAAACTCTGCTTAACCTTAAAAATGGTTCTTTTTCCCCTTTGACATAGTGAAAGACCTATACGCCATTATGGCCATATAGATCTTTATAGCAGTCATGCCTGAGAAAAAGACCAAGGAAGGTTTTAAGTGCAGAAAATATGTTAGCAATTCTAATATTTACTGTAAATTACCAGAATAACCAACATAATTACCAGATTTTCCATGTATTTATATGGTAATAAAACTAAAAGGAGGCTTTGTGGATAAATTTTTGTTTGCAGACAAATTTAGTGGTTGTATATGTCTGTACCAATCAGACAAATATATGTAACTTCATCTCTGCTCATCTCCCTCAAGGGACACCTGCATGGACTACTGCCACGAGAAGAACTACTCCACCGAGTGACTGACTGACTAAATCTAAATCCATCAGATGTTAAAATACAAGATGGAAAAAGATGAGAAAAAAAAACAGAGATAGAAGAACAGCAATTACAAGACCCAGAGATATTTAAGAGAAATTACAATCTAGACTGCATATTTAGCTGAGAATATTTCAGTATTACATGAAATGTGAAAAGAACAGGCTATACTTACAGCTTCTGCTTAGATTCATTGTGTGTTTTGAGCTCCACAGCTCCATGAAATTCAAAACAAATTCTCTCATTCCATTGGTCTTTTCCATGGCCAAAGATAATTGTAAATCTATTCAAATTAGTAGATAATTTGCCCTCAATGAATCCGACATTTACATAGTATGAGGCAACGTAGTATTGGTAACTAAATGTATGTAACAGTATACTACACTACAGGACAATGTGACAACATATGGTTATGTAAATTACCGCTAACTTTACAGTTACCCACTAACACACACAGCTGCACCCTGGAATTCTTACAAGAGTCCACATTATTGCAATATCACATTCTTAGATGCTTGTGTACCACAACCATTTTTGCTGTCTGCCTAGTTTATTATGTATAATAAAAGCAATACCAACTTCTAAACCACAGCGGCTTCATGGAAAAAAGTCCTGGAAGTGATGAATTCCAGGGAGCTGGAGGAGTGTTGCTGTTTCAGCCTGAAGATTATTTCTACTGAACTGGAATACTAAGGATTTTTTCTGTTTGTCCTCACAGAAACTTACAGTGCACTGCCACATTTACAAACACAGTTGTCTTTAATGTCAGGCTTTATAACCAGAGAGCTGAGTAACAGTGACTTATTTTAGCTCCACTTTAGATACCAACTGTAGTCTGGTAGATGTTTTATGTTTGTCTTTTTCCATATATTATATATCTTGCAACACATGTCTTAAAATAATCATACTACAGGACTAACAGACATATAATAAAACACAGAGACAGACAGATGTGGGAGATGATGTGAAAATCTCTGCTAACTTGTGTGAGCCTATATTTGATGTTTTTATATTGCTGCTGTCACTATCAACACACACACATGTACAAAGTTGGCTTCTGGGAAATAGATACCATATAGTCTAAGGATGGCCCAGGGTGTTGGCAGATGGCTGCGGTTCAGAGATCGGTCATAAGCACACACACACACACACACACACACACACACACACACACACACACACGCACGCACACACGCGCACACACACGCACGCACGCACACACACGCACACACACACACACACACACACACACACACACACACACACACAGATTCATACACTCTTAGTCACGCTTAGTCACAGCCTTCCCCCTTAACTTCACTGTCAACCCTCTATGCTCTTTTCCAAAATGTTGAATGAACCCTCCAACACTCAACAGTCTCTGTCCATCACCTTCAATTCAAATTGTGCAATCCATCTGCTGACAACTGCACAAAACTGATCTGAGATTAATTATGTTTCCTTCTTCCGCTGTTCTCAGTGCTCATCTTTGTCTTGTTCTCTGTAAAATTCCAAACCCCTTGAGGTTGTTGTCTTGTCTCCTCCCTCTTCTTCTCCACCTAACCATAAACAACATTCATATGCTCACATTAGGCAACCTCCTTATGTTACTCTTTTCCTTTTTTCCCCCTATCCTTCTATTTTCTTCTGCTGTTTGACGCTAACCACAGAACGCTGAATGACAGGTAGCACAGTTTAATTGCCAGTTAACGCCCATATCAGTTTGGAGTTAAATTCAGGTGACTGGCTAAGGTGTGTGCTTTGTGTCCAGTGAGCCCCAAAGATTTTCCCTGATTCTGGTTCAGGCCCATTTTTGTATTCTTACTTCACATTTTGGTCCAATATGATCACAACCATTAAACATTGAATGTTATTACGTAAGTGTTACAACTCAGTATTGTTAATACATTGATCTAGTGATTAAAATTTATTGATGAATTTATGAATGAATGAATTAAATTTTATTGTGTGTTTTCTGTATGCCCTGTTCATTCCTATGTCTGGTTCTGTGCCCTAGAGGTCCTGCACTATACCGTTTTGCATCATGTGTATCTTATTCTGCCCCCAAGGAGTCATCTGCTGTGTCTTCCTCTGTATCCCATATCCTGTTTTGTATCCCATTTGTCATGTCTATGCCCCTTGTATACTGTGTTGTACAAAACTGTCACCTGCTTTTTACGGTCGTTTAATGTAAACACACAAGGCAAAAGACAAAAACCTAGAGTTTAGCTAAATAAATAAATGTAAATTTAAATGTAATTTAAAAGAAATTACGTATCATAATAAAACATACGGTAGCTGTTGGACTTAAATTAAATTAGACAAAATGATAGGCCCATAGATGTATTACAGAATGGGCCTATTGGGCATAGGCTCAGGGGCCCAGGGGCATGAAGTAACTGTTAAGATTTCTTACTGGGAAGTAAATCAAACACCAACAAAAAGACACGAGTGCAAAGTGACACACAATCGCCACAAAGAGACACAAAATTACTAAAAAGAGATGCAAAAGAATCACAAAGAAAGTGCGTTTCCATTAAGCTGTTATTATGCACACAGTTTGCACATAAAAAACCCTGAGTGGAAACACTGAAAATTTGAAAAAAATTTGAAATAACACAAAATTGTTTTTACGCTTGGGAGAGGTAGAAAAGTTGGTGTATTGATAAAAGGTAAATGCAAAAGGTAAGTGCAAAACAGATTCAGCGAATAAATGATGACTTACAGAAATCATGGGACTTCGTATCATGACACACAGCTAGTTAAACATGTCACTTGACATTCTGAAATGCCTCACCCAAAACTGGTGCGTGAAATGCCTCTGCACAAAAAAATTGCTTAGTGCAGATGTAAGGAGAACGACGTGGTGGTGCCATCGGCATTTCTGCCATCATGGCATAGGCCACTGCAGGCTTTCTTCACCGCCACTGGATGGCTCTTAACACGCTTATGTATGCACACAAGGTTGTTAAAGAACTCTTCCAAGAGCACATAGCTGTATTATTAGTTGTTCAAAACTCCCCATTTCCATTGTCCAGTGTGCTCTCCGTCATCAAGCTTTCCATCATGTTAATACATTCATGGTTTTCCTTTTTTTCGAGGTTTGACTGGCACTCTTTTAATTATGTCATCTCGTTGCGCCCTCTTCTTCTGCACTGGTATAATAGCACATGACTGGAGAATTAGTGCCACGTACTGCTTGTCTCGATGAACCAACAACTAATATTCACATAATGGGTGGAAATATGCATAAATTTGCATTTTCTTTTGTTAATTTTCTGAAATATTTTGTGACTAGAGACACAAAATTGCCACAAAAAGAGGCAAAACGACCACAAATAGTCACAAAACCACCATAAAGAAGTGAAAAACAACCAAAAAGAGCCTTACCAAAAACAAAAAAAACAAAAAAGGGACACAAAAATGTTGTATTACAATAGTCCACGTTTTGCAAAACCGTCAACTGTCTTTACCTAGGCAATAAAAAATTAGATTTTTATATTGCTTACATCATCAGGACTACCACCAAATCTCCGTTTTGTTCCCCTGTGTTATTTGGGAGACGAGACACCACACTGTGTAGAAACAGAACACTGCATATATAAATAAAGTATGATAATACACCTAAGTTAAGTTTCTGAATGTGAATGTGTAGATTGGTTTGGGAGTGGATATAGGTTTCTATGACCATATGTTCTTTGTGCATGTGTGTGTGTGTGTGTGTGTGTGTGTGTGTTTGAATTCCTGGGTGTGTATTTTATTGCATCTGTTGGTCTGTGCAGCAGCTGCCATTCATGCTCACGTCACTGAACAAACACATAGTCACACGGCATCAGAACAAACAGCAGACTACTTTCTTTTTCTTCCTCTTCCTCTATCAAATTCTCCCTCAGTCCCTCTCTCTTCTTCTTTCTGCCTCTACCACACACAAACACACACACGCACACAAACACACACAAAAACACACACACACACACACACACGCACACACAAATATACACATTTAGCAGCTGTTTGGAACGTGCAGCAGAGAGAAAAAAGACCCACCCATGAGGTGAGCTGGAGGTTAGCTCTCCTTCAGGCATTTACTGTCAAGGATGATCACACACACGCACACACAGCCTGCAGTTCTGTTCCTTTTGCTTGCAGTCCCTTTAAAATTTATAGTAAGAGTTTCGTCAGTTTACAGCTTTTACACACATATATACGCATGAACACACACACATTCCTTCCTGCCTAAATTCTCTTTAAAGGTTACAAGTATTTGTGTAGCGACTGTAAACACTAATATTTAATCCTGTTGAGAGATTATTTGCTCAATTCTTTGTCTCCTTTTTTCCAACAACATTTCTCTTTCGTATGTGCAACAGCTCCATATTGAAAGTCTTGCTGTCCTATAAATTAGCCTCATACATAAAAATATCTGTTTCTCTCTCATTCTCTTTATACTTGCTTAAAATGTGAATCTTACGTTGGTGTGTGTGTGTGCGTGTGTGTGTGTGTGTGTGTGTGTGTGTGTGTGTGTGTGTGTGTGTCTGCGCGTGTTAATGTCTATGTGTGTGTTACCTGAGAACACCTGTGTGCTTTGCTGCAGTATCTGGGATTTGAAGGCCTGCCAGGCCCCTGTCAGCTGTCTGAGGAAACCCCGCACATCAGTGAGCTCACTGCCAGTGGAGCGGAGCACGGAGAGAGTCGCTCGTAGGGCCTTCTCCTGCCGCACACACACACTTCTAACACACACAAACAAACAAACCCACATACACATCCATACCCATACAAAGTAACAGGCAGTTTAAAGACATAAAAGCTGGAAATTTCCATAAAAACATTTTTTCTAAATAAACTAAAGGTATTTTGTTGTTGATGGCTAAAATATCTGAACATCTTATGGGAGCTGTCATATAAAGATTGAGACAGTACAGACAGTTAGCTGTTAACAAGTGCTGTTAAAGTGACAAGTGTGTGAATAGGACTGCATTAGCTATTAAAGGTGTGGCTCAAAAAGACTGTAGCTGGAATCCCAAACCGGTGGGGAAATTCTTTCCACCATTCTCTCTTCTTAAGAAATACTCGACTATGGCTCTTAATCCCCAGTTGCTCCTGTGGAGTTTATCACTGCAATAAGAGCAGAATACTGCGGTTACTACTACTTAGTGTGAATGTGCGTAACTCTGGGCTTTTGAATCAGATCACTTCTGAGAAGGAGCATACTGTAAGTTCAGTGACAACATTCCCTAGATAGATCAAGATTAAATAAAAATGCAGCTGCTCTTCCATTGAAAAGAGCTTTGCCCAGCTGTTAATAAATACTGTATATGTCAGTGTTGGAACACACAGTTGTAGCAATTACACATTTTGTGTTATATTTCAGTCTAACACAAACTGACCTTATAATTAATGTCATGACATTTAAATGTGTGAGACAGGTGTATGCGTAAGTATATAAACAACATGCAAGAACTGAGCCAGCACAAAACAATTCAGTCTACCAGTAAACATTTAAGAGCTTGAAGACACAGATTCCTAAGAGCAGGATCAGTTTTGAGTTTGCAGTCCTGACCCTGTGTGCTTGTTGCCACATTCGCGTTCTATTTTTTTTCTCCAGCTGTTTTGGCAGGTTCTGAGCTCTTGAGATTGCAACTATTTTTGACTAACAGGCTTTAAAAGAACACG
Organism: Xiphias gladius; assembly: GCF_016859285.1. NCBI lineage: Eukaryota > Metazoa > Chordata > Actinopteri > Istiophoriformes > Xiphiidae > Xiphias > Xiphias gladius. The sequence continues at coordinate 9,898,935 of NC_053406.1, read as the reverse complement.
CCCCCACATCTGGATATTAGAGTCATGTCTTCAGCCGAATGTCCACAGGATCCAGCTGCGTCATGTTCTGGCTGCGCAGATTAATGTTAAGTCAATTGCCAGTAAATAGAACCATTTATATACATTTACAAGTTAATATCACTCCAGAGTTTTGAGTTTCTCCAGCAGAAATAGTTGTTGCTGCATAAGGTTGCTGAGTGTGGTAAATAGCCACAAATGAGACAGTCTGGTCACGGAGCCGGTGGACACAACGACTAGAATGGCAGCAAATTGTCTCTGCAACACAGCTGGATCCTGTATATATTGTCTGTTACTGTCAAAGTTACTGAAATCTGGATGGGCTAAGAGGGGCTGGAATGTCCCCTGTTTGAGTCTCTGTTTCATAACATCTCTCTCCCCACATTTTTTTGTCTGCCTCTCAACTAAATGTAATATCAATTAATGGCAAAGATGCCTCAAAATAATTCTTAAAAAAAACATGGAACACAGAGTGATTTGGCTATGGGCCATCTACTATTAAGCAAAATAAAAAATGTAGCTAAATAAAAAAGGTTGAAAATCAAGTTAAAAGTATTACCCACCAACTGAGACTAATTTTAAATTAATTTGACTGAAAATGACTCTGCCACGCAGGCTTAAAACTCACTGATTTGCAAATAAATTAAATTAGTAATTTGGTAATAACACATTTTGATCTTTCAAATAATGCTAACTGTTATGCCAAATATTGCTTTGTCTCTCAAACTGGTGATTTAAAAATGCCACTGTCCGAGCTTTTATCCAAAGTGGACAGAGGCGTATAACAGGATGACACTTCACATCTAGGTCAAATTACACAAAACAGATTACACACCCAGTTTAAGTTTGCGCTTAGGGGAATCAGACAGCCAAAAGTAAGAGTGAGGAACATTAATAACTATGAATGAGAGATGTTCTTTTAAGTGCTCAATCAAATGCAGTTACACAGTTCTTACAGGCTGAAAATATCTGTTATGCTCACAATTCCGTCATTAATGGCCCAAAAATCAAATGCTGCTCTTACAAATCTCATATCTGCTCACTCAGTTTCTTTTGTATTGACATCCACAGATGTAGTGAATGAATGAGGTAGAATTAGAAAGGTAGAACAATGAGACTAATATCAAGACAGAGAAGGCAGGGCATACAAAAATCAAAGTTGAATAAAGAAGACAGAGGGAAAACTGAGGACTGATGTAACGACACTATCCTTAAGAAAGGCCACAGCCATGTTTTACAGCACTCTCCCTTTCCCTCTTTCTCCTCCATCTCTCTCACTCACAAAGAAATATGTTCAGATGAAAAGCACTTTAAGCAACATGAAAGATCACTAGCTCAGCTCACACACATATGTGCACACACAAACACACACACACAGAGACACGCTCAATCAGGTTACAAACTCATGCAAAGTGTGGACGTGGAAAACTAGAGTGCTGGAACAGAACATTCTGTTATTCCAAGAACACTTTTGAAGGAACATGTGGGTGAGAGCACACCAAACAGTTTCTTATTTTCTTACATACACACACACACACATAAGTGGGTGCACACAGACAAACGTGAGACATCTGGATACAACCCATGTATGCATACACACACCTGCAAAAACACACACAAGCCTGTATGCTCAAAGACAAACATCATGAACATGGCTGGTTCTTGCGTGTAAAGTGATGTGACAGTTTTTGAGAGCTCAGCAGGGTTGAGTGGTTCTTGTTTTTCTTATTTAGGGTTTGTGGCTTAAGGTGATCAAAAATGAACGGAGTCTCAGACGAGATGAGACGGGATGAGAGGGGAGACTGAGCTGCTCTGCGGTGCCCGAGAGAGAGAGAGAGAGAGAGAGAGAGAGAGAGAGAGTGTGTGTGCGTGCGTGCAGAGATCAGGAGAGCATGGGCACTGCTTGTCACGAGAGCCAGTTTTATAATGTCAGATGACATAAATCATAAGGCTGACAGCACCAAATGGAGGAACAGATATGAGCCAGATCTGTCATTGGAGATAAGGCAAAGATAGTGAAAAACAGAAGAGAGAAAGAGACCGCATGCATTCGCTCACCCAGTGGTTTACTCATTTAGCAGCTTTCAATGTCAGCAGCCTGATTGAAAAGCTTTTTTTTCCCTCATGTCTCATCTCATCCCTCCCACTCTCTTCACCTCCATCTCTCTCCTCTGCTCTTCTCCCGTCATTAACTGCTCACGACTTTTTCAATCTCTTTCTTTTACGTCCAGGAAATAACCAGTGGGTTAGCTGAATTACCTTTCTCTCCTTTGTTTTCCATTTTCTCTTTTATTGTCTTCCCTCTATCATCTAGCACAGTTGTTTCCCATCTGCCCTGGCCTTCCTGCCGTGCATCTGGCCAAGGAGTGGACAGCCAATCAGGTGAGGCAGACCAATACTCTGTTTTTTTCAGCTTTTGTTTTTGCGTTTCATCTCCATCCGGCTTTGGCTTTACTAAACCTTCATCCTGTTACTGTACCCACACTCTCTCTTCTTTTTCTCTCCTCTCTCTGGTTATTTCCATACCTGAGAATTTCACCTTGCTGCTTCTCTTTTCCAAGTAATCGCTCTGCCACGTCATTTTGGGAAGCTGCTACTGCAGCCTGTGGAGGAGGAAGAAGAGAAAGATAGAAGAATGAGGGTGAAGAGTCATGAGCAATATGCGCTTATTAGAAAACCTAAGCCAAATGTAATGCCAGTGTTTTCCCATGGGGTAAAATGAGCTTATAGATGATGCAACTTTAATGATAGAGAGGAGAAGATGATCATGATGAAATGGAATTAAATTAAAAATTAAAATGTTCCTCAGAGGTAATTGATATAAAGAGATGGCCTTCCCTCTCCAGCTCATCTTTCTGGTTTCAGATAATTCAATACATAATAAATTATTATTTGAGCATGAGCAGAGTCAGCAAAGCATTAAGGCAAAATTTAATAGGATTGAGCTGCAAAGGATTGATAAATTGTATAGGAAAAGAAAAAAATAACTGAATTAGTCTCAAAGTGCGACAGATGTTGTGCAGACAGAAGATTTAAGGCTGGTTTATAATTCTGTGTAGGGAAAGCCTACGCTGTAGCCTATGCAAGTGGCTTACGCCATTTTGAGCATTTAGACTTCTGTGCTGGTGTGTCCGTAATCACACCACCAAAATGCTAGTCGGTTTTCCTATGCCGTGTGAGTTCCTGTGTTGAGTTTCTCCATGTACTTCAAACAATGGTGACTGAAACTGAGTGGACTATGTTGGAGTTGGAGCTAATAAATGTTCAGCAACAGCTACTTTTACTAAAATTTTCGTAATAATGTAATAATGTCATGTTCAACTCAATTTGAAAATGGCAGAGAAGAAGAAGCTGCCAGAGATGTGCAGGAGGAAATGCAATGCTGCCAAGCGGACCAATCACAGTTGTTGCGGTCTGTGTCGCCACAACGTGTCTATGGAGGTGCACGTCAGGTTACGGCGCAGGGTACGCAGCTGTGCCGTACCTATGCCGTAGGTACAGCATCGATTCTATGCAGAAGTATAAACCGGCCTTAAGGCCCTGTTCTTATACCTACAATACACGCACTTGCTGTGTTGAGCACTTAAGTGTGTATTTACGCATCGAAGATAGTAGGCAAGTGTGGCCCACATCTGATAAATATGGAGCAGTATTCAGAGATGTGTATCCCACAATTCATGATGGTCTACTATACCACACCAGTCCAGTTATTGGCAGTAATGTCCCTATAAGGTACTTTTCAAACCAACAATAATTTACAGTCATGAAGAAGTTAAAGTTCATGTAATGCTCTAGACTACTTGCAAATATGACAAGTGTGGGTTTCTGGACGGACCCTTCCTCCGCATTGCCCTTCAGCAGACGTTTACAGCTTGACTGATACCAGACAGGAGCAATCAAATCTGACAGACAGCTTCCAGCAAAGAGCAATCGAACAAGACACATAAACAGTGAGATTGTATGACCTGGACACTTTGAAGACAAAAACAACACATCCTGTTCTTTCCACACCACAAATAAGCATCGACAGCGAGACAGAGATAGACATAATGAGCAGTGAGTACACAGATCAGACTAGAAAAACAGAGACTAAAACCAGACAGGTAATAATCATGACCAACAAAGTTTAATCAAGAAGTGTAATTTGAATGAGATGCAGCGATCCCGCCAGGGGATTTTCTGCTTATTGCCAGCACTTTAGAAACAAACGCGATCAAAATACCTTGTAAGACAAACAGCAAGATTCTCATCCAATACAGACCAACACCACCAGTGTTTATTTAATAATGGGAAGTAACAAACCCTCTGCTATTATTCATAAGTAAAAGTAAGCCAGTACATAATTTCCAATACTAGTTCGAATGAACGGTAATAATGTGACGGCTCTTCTTATGGTTTCCCTCTGCTTTCCCTCTCTCTTAACAGAGACTTTCAATTGCACTGCTCCTTACAAGTGTGTTGAGTGTGGTGATTGTGAAGTGGGTTTGTTACTGATATTGATCTGCAGACAATCTTCAACTTTGAGTCGTGTCTCATGACAGCTAACTGGCAAAACAATATCATGAAAACAATATCATAAAATCATTATTGAGCCAAAAAGGAAACACGTTACTTTTTGATATGATAAATAATCAAATTTAAGAAAAAGTTGAATTTATAAGGTATGAAGTAAACAGGGATTGAGAGTGAAATATCATCTGTTATGGGTTTCAGAAATATTTTCAGTATTATGGTGACATTACAAATGAAATAAAATAATTTAAAATGTTTTACATATACAAAATCTGTTAAAAATATATAATACATAATCATATAATCACATACACTCTGCCACAAAACTTTGCCAGCAGGTCAGAGTGTCGAGGGATTATGCAATCAAGATATTTCTCGTGCTTGAGGAAATGGAATTAAGCAAGTGATTTTAGATCCAACATACTGATAGTTAGAGATAGATAGAGTTTCCAAGATATTGATGCTAGTGATTCCCCTTAGATGTGCAGGAGCCCACTTGATTTATTTTGTCAGTATGCTGGCAGATCTCTGTGGTGAACTTACACTTTACTGATCTGAAATATCATGATATTACTATGTTAAGGTTAATTATATAAGTAGTTTATATGGCCATTGTGTGGTAAATACTGCTACTTAAGTGACCAATAAACACATTAGCAGTCTTATGGTAAAGAGAGTCTGAGCTTAAAGATCCATTTACTAAGGATTCAGCGTTTTCAGCCACTATATATGGCAACTTATAACCTGACCGAGAGTTCATGTTTAGGTCACGTGATGACATCTGAGCCCATTTGCTGATTGAAGATCGTGAGATACAGCTAAAAGCTCAGAATCAATTCTCCTCACCATATATTGTTGCCAGGGATGAAGACATCCATTCACAGACAAAAACTCTTATTTGTTGAATAGTATCGTACTGTGTTAATTTCATTTGGATTTGTACAATATAACAGAGGAAATGCATAAATGTGCAGTTTATGTTTGAATGTGAGTACAAGCTTTAGGGGACTGAAATGGACCAGTACAATTGTTTGAATGCACTGTCTTATTTCTTTACTGAGAAATGGTGTCGTTTTTGTCTATAAATGCCATTTATGTTTGTCTTCCTTTGCTTTGCTTTTACTTCTGTGAATATTGGTTCAGTTTTCATTTGTGTAACATATTTACTTTTCCAGAGAATGTCCTAGTTGAATGAAGGTCAAATAAAATATACTTGTTTTCTCTCTATCTGTGTGACATACCCCGTCAGTAGGAACTACATGTGCAGTAGGGAGGTTGAGAGCAGTGTGGGGTGAGAATGGGTTGAGCAGGTGTGTACACAGACAGGATTACTGTGTGTGTACACACAGTAATCCTGTCTGTGTGAGTGTGTGTGTGTGTGTGTGTGTGTGTGTGTGTGTGTGTGTGTGTGTGAGACCATGTTTGAGTCTGAGAGCGTTTACAAGTAAGTAAGTTTGCGTGTTACTGTGGCTTAGCTGATGTATGTGTCCCTTTCCCTCTGTGTGTGTGTGTGTGTGTGTGTGTGTGTGTGTGTGTGTGTGTGTGTGTGTGTGTGTGTGTGTGTGTGTGTGTGTGTGTGTGTGTGTCTGTGTGTGTGCGTGTATGCGAGAGAGAGAGAGACCAAATGAGTTAGACTTTTCCGTGAGCATTTTAGCCTGTCTGTTTCTGTTTGCCACTTTCTGACCAACTCTGGGTGAGCCTGTGATCCTGTGTGTTTGTGGTTTGTGCGTGTGTGTTAAACTTGTGTACTTGTGCGTGCATGCCTTTGCTTTTCGAGTGCTGGCAGCCCAGACTCCCACTGTTCACCCATCTGTCCCCACCAGTCCCAAAGCGAGATCAGAAAGAACACTGCCTCGAGAGGGTTGTGTGTATTTGCATGAATGCATGTGTGTGAATTTTGTGTCTGTGTATATTGTATACAAATCTCTGTGTGCTTTGTGCATGTGAGCTTGAGCTCCTGTTCCCAGGGCAGTGGCTGTCTGTGGAGTAACTAGGTAGCGCAGTGCCAGTGAGTGCGTGCCAGATTAGAGTACCCCCGACCAGCAGCCCAAATCAACTGCCTCATCAGGACATGTCATACACATTCACACACACAGGACATGTCATGTGCACACACACACACACACACACACACACACACACACACACACACACACACACACACACACACACACACACACACACACACACACACACACACACAGTCATGCACACACATCAACAACACTGATCTGCCAGCCACAGTGTTATCATGACCTAGAGAGTCAAACGTTTTCTTTCTTTGGGTGTACATGGGTCAAAGAGTTTACAATTTTTGTGCTCCTTCAAATTTTTGAGATTTGAGCTGAAGGTCAGAATCACAAAGCCAAACTTAACCTGTCCTTGTGGTCTTATTTTCAGCCCCAAACTGTGTACAAAATGTTCTGTCATTATTTCTGTTTATCCCGGTTTTACCTCTGGGTTTAAACTCAAGGGTGATAGTAATTTTGCTATTGCTGCCCCTTAAATTTCAAAAATCCCGCTCCTTCGTGTCAGAATATGCAAATGAACCAAGATCTAAATAATGGCTTCAAGGCCTCTCTTTTATTTATTGCCTTTTTTGTGATTTTTGTTGTTGTTGCTTGTACCGTTTTACTAGTTTACAATGTGAGTATCAATGCATGCCATAACATTTTACTGTTTTATCTGTTTTTTTATTTTTCTAGAAGCACAAATACAGTAGGTGCAATTTTTACTGGGAGTCATCAGTGGCACTCTCAAAACAAACAGCCAAAACAAATCTGGTGTAATTCCTTGTTCAGCCACAAGAGACCATTTCTCAAAAGTTATAACACACACGCTGTAGCTGTAACACTGGTATTTACCTTGAAATGATTTTCAAGCATTGACTGTTCCAGGCCTTTTGACATTGGTCAGTGTGAATTTGATATAGAACTATTAAGTGATAATTTATTAGTGCATGTCAGTGTAAATGTGGTTGCATATTTATTTGTGTGTGTGTGTGTGTGTGTGTGTGTGTGTGTGTGTGTGTGTGTGTGTGTGTGTGTAAGTATGTTGGCATTTTCTGTCATCATTAGTAGTGACATAAAAGCTCCCCCGTATCAAAGTGTCACCTGTTCACTCACTGTATGTGGGCATGTGTGAGTTAAAAGACTGTTTTGATCAACACCATGGCAGGACGTTCAAAGCTGAAAGCCATTTTGCTTTAACCGAAAATGAGCACAAACAGAACGTAATACGCCTACAACTAACAAGAGGCGCATAACACGCATAGTCATACACAGTGCATGTACAGCCTTCAAATATTTCTAAAATTCAAAGGCTGAAAACACATCTTGGGCTTGTAAAAGGCTGATTAAATTTTCTAATGAAATCCTTAAGCACTTTAATTAGATCAGTAAGTGCCTCATCAATTAACCATAATCCTTTATTGAACATATTCACTGTGTATGTATATTTTTTGTTTTCATTTTATCTGGTAACCATGTCAGGGATGCCGTAACAATGATTGTGATCATCAAAACAACACACACGCACACAAGTACAAAGCACAAGCACAAACAGTGATATCATATTATGGTTGACTGAATTAACTCTAAGGATATGAAATGCATTTGTCCTCCAGCTTGTCTGTTTTAATTCAAATTCAGAAAATTATTGCGTCTCTCTGTTTCATTTGTATTTGTGGGTTGCTATGCTACTGCTCCAACATAAACTTTGTTATATTTTGTTTGTGTCTATATGTGCTCTGGGCACACACACAGACACACACACACACACACACACACACACACACACACACACACACACACACACACACACACACACACACACACACACACACACACACACACACACACACACACACACACACACACACACACACACACACAGTCACAAGCATATTAATATAATTGTTTTTATCTTGTTGTCATGAGCTCCACAGTAAAGTTGAGCCACCATTACAGTAGAATAGAGGTCATCTTCGTGTGTATGTGTGTGTGTGTGTGTGTGTGTGTGTGTGTGTGTGTGTGTGTGTGTGTGTGTGTCAATTTGTCTGTTTGATGTGGTAATGTGAACTTGAAGTTGGATCTATGCTAATAACTCATATGCTGGTGTTGAAGGCTGTTTGACTCTGTACATAGAAGACTTGACATATTACCTAACACATACAGACACCCACACGCACACACAAACAGAGAGGGAGAGAGAGTATAGTGATTTGTGTATTGTTTCTCTGGTTGCTAGTGGAAACCAGACATTGAAATAAAACCACATGAGTACATAACTAGTTTGCCGTAAAATACTTCCTTGTTACAAATGGATGCCGTTCAGTTTTTAAGCCATCATTTGTCTTTCCTTCATTTCCGCTCGCCCACTTACAAGTCGTCTGATCACTGTTACAATCCAGCCCCCCGTGGTTGTGTTTGTGTTCTCACATTTTTATGAATCATTCTTCATAACTGTCAATTCTAATTTTTGTTACTGTGCACAAGAGTGATTGTTTTATACATTGCAGGTGTTGAAGGAGCATGCACACACGCACACACTGAGACAAATACAAATGCAAATACATTACACAGACGCAAACAAACTCACCCCCAGACACACTGTTTGGATGAAGATTAAGACCAGCTAACCCAGGGCAAGCAAGCCGATGGTATTAAATTCCCAGACACTTCTATCAACACTATGAGCGTACGCACAAGTTACATGATATGTTTCAACCTGTCTTCAGTTAGGCGAGCTGTCTGTCCATACCTGTTTATCAGTTTTGCTCTTTTACCCCTTGGTAATTACTGTTCCCCCTCAAAACCCTCTTGCCTATTTTCTTTCACTCCAATATGTCTACCTTCTCTTCATTTCTCTATCTTGTTTTCCTACCCCTTTCAGACCGACACATTGACACAAGCTAAACACAAATTGGTGGTCCATCTGAACGTGTTAAGCTGCCAATTGGACAATTTTCCACTAATCTAATCTAATCTATACAGGGAGAAAGGAAGAGAAAGCGTACCAAAGGGTGCATTTGGGAAGGCTAAAACTGCGACGACAAGGTATGAGCCAATGCCAAGTGTGGGGTTGGGTCTGAGAGCATTTTATCGATTAATCCCGTATCGATACATATCACTGAACTGCCAGTACAATATGAAACGGCCAGACCTCTTAGATCCTCTGCAAGACATTTGCTTGCCGTATCAAGAGTGAGAACAAAGATTGGTGAAGCTTCATTCAGTTACTATGCACCAAACTTGTGCAAGAAATTACCAAAGGATCTAAGGGTTGCCCCAGGTCTGACCTGCTTTAAAAGCAGGCTTTAAACCCTCTTATTTTCGGATGACTTCTAATGTTGTGTTTATCACCTTTGTCTTTATTTTTTAAGTCGCTATTAGCTCCAAAGTGTATACATCTCTTCTTCTTTCTTTTATTCAGTATTTCACATTTTTTCCCAGTCCCTTTGAAAGTTTAACTGTCCACAAGGCACTACAAAAGCTGCCCCATGTATGAATTGTGCTGTGTAGATTAATTTATCTTTACTTTATTTTTCACGGGCCACTTGCTCCAAATACCAGAAGTCCAGATGCAGAACTATTAAGGTGATAAGCTTTAAATATTGATATGATATGCATGGATATTTAACTGAGATTCTCCTAAATTTAACTTGATGCTTTGGTCAGAATGTTGTTCTTTTCCCTCACAAACAATCTTTGGCTGAGTACAGATACCGGGATGCAAAGAGCACCCAAGCCCACCTTGGCCGAGAGTCTCATATGAATACCGCAAGTCAAACACAGCTGAAAGTGAGTAGATCTGTGCCATTTGCATCTATCTGAAAGAGGTTTTGCCACATTCACATCAAGTGGATGGATGGAAGGTAGCAACTGCAACTGCTTACAAGCATTTCTTCCATCAGACAACTGAAGATGACAATTGTCAGTGTTACTATTAATGAGCATAATTCACACCCTGAATGAATAGTAATCTGTTGATGAGCTATAAGCAATTTTGAAAAATCTGGGGGCCAGTAATAGGGTAGATTTACCATTTATATCAAATTACTATCTGATCACTTAAGTGCACTTATCTCAATATGTAGCACGATGTGAGGAAAAAATTTGGCACCAAGTTGGATATTGTGGACCTTTCAAAAAAAAGATTCAAAGTCAAAATTACTACAAGGATGTTGAAATTAGCTGTATTTTAATAAACAATAAACTGGTAAATATGATAACTCCCATATGAGTTGAACATAGCATATGCCCCTCTCTCTCTCTCTCTGTGCTCCTCCCGCTTTCTTTCAGATCAAAATATCTCCAGCTCGTCTGTGTTTGAACTTGTCTAGCAGGTGATATTTTAAAATCAGGTTTAATTGCACTCTGCATATTACTACCGTTCTCACCTCGCTTTAATCTGTCATACAACTGTCACACACACACACACACACACACACACACACACACACACACTCTCACACACTCATGTCATGAACACAAACCCTGTCTGACAGGTGGCATTTTAATCTGGTTTGGTTTGTGTGTTGTCATCAAGCCACTAGTCAGGCTCTCTACCACACACACATACCCCAGCCACTTTCCTCATCCTGCCAGAGTAACAAACAGCTAAATCAGAATTAAAAAGAAAGCATTGGCATGTAAAGAGAAGAAAAGGAGAACCTGTGTCTGTGGATGTGGTTGTGGTTGTAGTGTTATGTGTAGTGGTCAGTCAGTATAGGGATGTCTAATCAAAACATTATAGGAAAAAAAGTGGCTGAAGTTAAAAAAAAAAAAAAACACCAGCAGAAGACCCAGAACCCTTGTTTAAGTACCCTGTTGGCTAGAAACATTCACATCCATGCCTGCATAAAATGTATTGTCCTTTCATGGTAAATTACATAACCTCACAACAAAAGCTGAATTAAGAGTTTCAGAGTGAGAGGGGAGGGCCGTCAATCATAAACGTATCTCACAAAATAGTCACACTCCTGTTGTGTAGCCAGCCATTAAGAACATCATCATTAACTCCCACCCTCATGCTATCTCTCTCCGTTTCTCTCTCCTGCTTTTGCCTTTTAATCTGTTTATGCCACCTTTGTGAGTGATGGTGAACAATTGCAGAAAAGTACTGGCAAATTGCTGTTGTAATTGTTTAGGGATAGACAAAGAGAAAAAGAGAGGAGAGTGAAAAGCAAATTAGTTTTCAAACAGGAGAAGAATGTAGATGACAATAGATTTAAAAAAATGATAAAATAGGGCAGATAGAGTTCAAAAAAAGAGAAAAAAAAACAAAAGAAAAGAAGGGCAACAGATATAATCCACTGCTGTCAGTCCAAACTGGCCTCTCACACATCACTGTGCCATGCACCATTATCTCTGCCTGAACTTTGACCTCCTGACCGACACTTGGCCCCAAAGCTCCAGAGCACAACTGTGCGCAGTAGGTCTTTGTTTGTGTGTGTTTGCGTGTGTTTTTGACTCAACGAAGAGGCAGTAAATGAGAGAGATAATCAGCTTACATTAGACTAGATAGTTGATTGGTTCTTCCAGTCTACCATACACATAACAACATACGGACAACCTGAAAACCAGCTAGCCATATGAACATACCGGCTGTGGCCTGCACATACATGCGCATACAAACACTAAAAAATTAAACCAAATCATCCGCTATTGACCAATGCATACTGCATGTTTAAGCCCAGCTTTGAAATTTATTTACTGTCATTTCTTTTCATACTATGTATTGCCCAACATATACAGTACACATACCAATATACTGTATATTGCTGTCATGGCCTCTACTAGCTCGTAATTTTAGTATTTACCTTTCTCCCCATTGCCTGTTTATATGCCACTAACCTCTTCTGTAATCTCTGCCAGGCCCTGACCTTCTACCGGTTGTCCTCAGGTTTTCCTGCCATTCCCCAATCACCGGAGCTGAGTCTAAAATCACTCCCTTGTTCACTTATTCACTTATACAGTGTACTCCTGTACTCTATAACAGACACTCTGTAGTTTACTTTGCAGAGGGCGGTTAATTAAAATTCTGTGTCATGTATGCGACTGTGTCAGTCATACAACAGTAATCTTATCATATCTACAAAATGCATTATGGGATTGTTAGCAGACAGTGTTGTACGTGCCATCAAAAATGGCTGTGTCCGAAATCACTCCCTATTTTCTATATAGTGCACTATATACTGTACAAACATTTTATATGTGTGTTCAGATTCTGAGATTCCAACAAGAAGACTTTCTGCTAACTATCCCAAAATGAAATGCACATATGTGAAAATTCTGGTTGTGCAACATCTACATCTGAAATCTGTCAGTGATGATGTAAAATGATGATAATTTTTAAGTGTCCGAAATCTCAATATACTGCTCACTATAGAGAAACTACTGAGTGTCTATTATATAGGGAGAAGTGAACAAGGGAATGATTTTGTACACAGTCACCACTTTTTTTGTTCCATTTAGGGAATTTTTGAGGGCACTACATAGAGCATACATTTCATACTCGGATTTTGGACGCTCAAATAAAACAGCAGAGGGTACATATAGCACACTATTTAGCGAATGGGGAGTGATTTAGGATACATCCCTGATCTCCAGCCTTTCCCCTAATTAGCTCACCATGCGTATTTACCAGCCACCTCGCCTCAGTTCTCTGCAAGGTTCTTTATGTTGCTTTTGTCTACATCAGCCCAGCCAATTTATCAATCTAGCTGTAATAACCACCACAGGAGGACTACAAATGAGTGTAGAAAAGCTACGAGGATACAAACTTCTAACCCAAATTACATTTTTTTTATTCCAACAGTATATCAAACTCTGCCAGAGTAAAACTTGATAACTTGTAATCCTACCAGCTGTAATGAATAGTTACAATGCAAACCACTGAGCCATAACCCTCAGTTATGTGGATGGCCAGTTACTATCTTTTCAAGCTCTGAAGTTATGACAAGGCTTACCTGAGGGTTATACAAAACCAAAACAATACACAGTAGGATGTAAATTTAATTCCATCCAATAATAAAATGACAAAGGTGTAAGTTTTCCCGCCCTAACAGGTCCAAGAAAGAGTGAGTCCTTATTAATAAGAGAGGTCTAATAACTCCAAAGATAAACTTTTAACTGTGTGTTTGTGTAATAAAATAAAAATTGATTAAGAAATGAGCAACCATTTTATTGTTTGTCCGCAACATCCTCTAAAATGTTATTTATTTGTGGTGTACACTGGGAATTTGTGGGTGAACCTGCAGGTGTGCGTGTACAGGTGTGGGTGCATGGTTTCATACCCTTGTGTGTCTAGGGCTGCAGAATGGTATCACTGTTTTGTATTTCAACAGGACAGTCTTTAGATGTTTTGGATTATTCATAGCATTCTCATGAGTCATGGCCTAGCAAGCATTTCCTACATACTTCCCAGAAACTGGCTGTTTGATTACAGACACCTGCTATTTGATTACCAACACTTTAAAGCTGATGTCAGTGACACAACAGGACTCTTCACCACCTGTATGCATGTGTGCGTGTGTGTATGGGGGTACACCATATGCCCCTTAATGTGGGTAGCTGCACACATGAACACGCACACGCACACACACACACACACACACACACACACACACACACACACACACACACACACACACACACACACACACACACACACACACACACACACACACACAAATTAAATGAATAAATAAACTGTAATTAAACAAAACTTTGTTTTTACATGGTACACAGTGTGTCTTCGTCATTCCTCTAATTACATTTTGAGTGAGATGTTCTTGCTTATGTGCTTGTGGTATATAACGGTGCTCTGATGTTAGTAAGCGTCCTGACCTGAACTGATACCTATGATATAATACTTATTCATACGAAAAGCCCACTTTTGGTGTATACTTACATTTCCCAAAATAACTACCACCAGCCCCCAGAGAACATGCCTGAGCCTATTGCATTCAGCTGAGATACAGTGCAGTACACGTGTAGGTGGAGAGAGAAATAGCAAAAAATCACGGCATAGTAATCAAGAGAAAAGGGCCGAGCAGCATTCCTTACTTAAAATATAACATGTCTCATGGCTCTGCTGCATTCTGGTCTAATTAGATCGTTTTTAATGGAAAAGATTATCTTTCATTTTCTTTCTGCGTCATTGTTCAATATCGGTGTATAATGTATGTAACTATTTTGCATTAGTAAAGTATATTTTGAGGGAAACACAGCTTTTCTTTGATGTATCAGACATTAGATTGATACTAAACATATCTGACTGTCAACATGTTATTTCACAATGTTTTATGTGTCAATCATTCAGAACAAATACGTGTGTTAGAACAAATACGTCTCTTTATTTAACGGTACAGCAGTGATGACCAGTTGCAGGTGCTGTGGCTAGCCTGGCTGTGCAAAGAGTTCACAGGTGTACATGAGCCTGACTAGACAGGAAAGTAAGAACTTGGCAGTCCATCTATTCAGTAGAAAGGTATATGAACGAACAGCTGCAGTCACCTATTGCCCTTCAGGAGAAAACAAACTATATTTATCTTTGCAACATTATGTAACTAATAGGGATATCTTTTCTCCTCCACACATCTAATACTAAAACAGAGTGTACCCCCTCATGCATCATTTCTGGACACTGATCCAAGGCACAGCAATGTGGTCTTATTTTATTTCGTTTTTACTAAATAAAAGCATGAAAGACATTTTTAAATCTCTGATAAAATGAGGAGGATGTTTGTCAAACAATGTGTTCACAAACAGAGGATTTCCTCCCATATTAAGTCAAACTCTGCTTACATCCGTGTGTATGAATATGCATGTTTTTGGGGGAAAAAAAAACCAATTCCATTCTGTAAGCAAACCAAACAATCCAGTTCCAAGGAAAATAAACTAAAACACTTGGTATTTAATCAGTTAATCAAACAAGTTTGGTATAAAATCTCACTTTTTTTAGGTGTTTTACAGAACTTCATTTACAATATCTATTTTCCATTTGTTAGGTACTGGATGATGATGAAGGCACTGAAGATGACAGAGGAATATATACTGTAACTATACAGCAAGGCTTGTGTCAGAGATGCACATACACACGCCAGCTAATGGGATGCATTAGCTGGCGAGAGCGTGTTTGTGGGTTTTTGTGTTAACAGCATGATTCACAGGATAATTGCCCACATGAAGCCTGGTATTAGAGATCATTTCACACTATGGACAGGAAGCACGGACAAACACACACAGACCTCACCTCTCTTCCAGCTGTTGGAGGTATTCTTTCAGCTCGTCTAAATTTTTATTGGCCTTTTGAAGTGTGTCACTCAGAACTTTCTCTCTCTCCTCGGCTCTCTTCTCCAGCTATTCTCTCTCCCTCCTCAGTCTCTTCACCTCTAAGTTTCCTGGCTCGGTTCTAAGTTGTTTCTCTTTTTCCTCACTGATTTTCTGATACTCCTCTTCCACGTCGCTCTTCTTCCTTTGATTTTTTTCTTCAAACTCCTGTCTCAGAACTCTTTCAATTTCTCTGTTCTCCTCCTCCAGTTCTCCTCTCCTGCTCCTCTCATTTCTTTTCTGCTTTTCTCTGCACCTCCAGGTGAAGTGCCTTCTCCCACTCCAGCCTGTCCAGCCCCAATGCTTCTCGCTGGACCTTCTCTCTCTGGGCGGTATCTCTAAGTTCCTGGAGCTCAGTCTCCAACTGAGCCAGTCGGGTGTGGAGCTGATGGAACTCATGGTAAATGAGGTAGCTTACACCACAGTAACGGCACACCGTCTCACTGCGCTCCATCTGAGGGGAAAATGCATACAATTTGTTGTAATAATAATAATAATAATAAAAGTTTAGAAGTAGCTACACCACACTTTTTTCCTTTTTCACAGTTCTTTCACTTCAATGAAATATTGTTATTTTTAATATAATCGATTAAACTTGTGCTTGTCCTGCTATGACACGCCAAAATGTCTGATGAGAAAAGGTCTATTACATCCTTGTTATTTTGACAAGTTGGAGGATTTACCTAAGAAGCTCTCTATTAAATAAATAAAATACAAACCACCACTGGTGACAAATAATTCAATGAATGGTAAAGACATAGTGATTATTGTCAAGTTTGGAACAAAGCATTAACTTCATGCAAAAAGTAAGAATGAAGGAGCTGTAAAAAACGCAATACAAATACATGTACTATACATCTTGTGAGCTACACTGACTGGATATCCCCATTCTGATAAATCTAATCACATTGTCTTAGGCAAGAATTGTCTCCAGTATTTAATGGAGTATGACTACTCAATAATTTAGTATTTTAAAGTGTACTAAATATTATCTATATACGCAAATTATACTATACCTGTGTTAGTATAGTGAGTACTTTTAAATGTGTTGAATATTATATAAATCAATATATTATATATATCAATTTAATAAAATAAAATTTATATCTTGCTTTTCATCAGGAAATTAAACTTGAGGATGAGAATATATGGCTTGCTGTATGGGGCCTTTAAAACTGAACTATCAAAGCTCTCTATGAAAACATTTAGACTGACAACTACAGGCCCCATTATCCATCAAAATCTGTTTCAGTCGCTGGTGTCAAAAACATCCTTTTTATCTGTCAGTAGTTCTAAGCAGACGAACACAGATACTCTAATCCCTCCTTCAGATATTGTTTTTACCACTGTCTGTACGAAAAAACATCTTGCAAAATTATCTTTATTTCTCTGTGCGTGTCAGTGTATAGTATTCTCTCCAAGCTGTTGTCACTTCTTTCAGGCTTATGAGGAATAAGATCACATCCCCGAGCTTTCATCTGCATGATGATATGTGGCAGAGAGGCAGAGGATATTGGTATGACATGCTGACAGCTACCATGTCACAATAAGGTGAAATAAACTTGCAAACAACACTGACATGCTTGGGAAGACAACAACAAAGAGAACAGATAATTTCATTACTGCTGTCAAGGCACATAGATCATATGATTGCCTTTGTACATTTGGCCTTCCACTTCTTTGAGTGTGACCAAAATACCTCAGACACTAACGGGTGGATGGCTTGAACTTCGGTGTGCAAATTTTTGCATCCAAAAAACCTACTGGTTTTGGTGATGCTATGACCTTTTCTCCAGAGCCATAGTCAGACCACAATTTCCGTTTTCTAATAAGTGATCTTTTATACATGTACAGACCTTCTGTTGATATTTATGCTTAAAAATGAACCAACTCATTTGTTTTGGTGACTCTATGGCCTCATTTTCCCCCCAGGTTCACAGCATGATGGACGGATGTTAGTGGTGGCTTGTGTGGAATTTTTGATTGGACTCATTCTGTTCAACTAATCCTTTTGTGAGGATAAAAGACAACAGCTGAAAGCAGAGGAGAGAGAAGCAGGTAACATTACACTAAGGTCAAACCTATGGTGTTTACTGCCTCTGGGCAATTTAAATAGTGTCAGATACTATGTATGTTCATAAGCTTTCTATTCAAGTGAAAAACATACTTCCATCCATTGTAGCGCTGTCAAAACTGTCTAAAAGTAACATTTCATTATTAAAGTCATGGGTTCGAATCATTCAAATATGTATTTTTGCACAATATTTCCATAAGAGGGGAAATCAAGAGACATAACTACTTGTATAGGTATATTTATTTCAACATAAACATGTCTTTTAAAAGAGATATATACCTACACATTAAAAAATAAACAAATAAAATAATTAGGCTATGGTATATAGAAGAGCTAACTGCAGCTTACATATATGCATACATATGCAAACAACTTTACCCTGAGGTTGCATAATTTTGTCGTCTACTGACAGAAATCCGAAGTATTTCCATACGGGGCTTTTTAGATTTTTCTCTCCGTGTTGGGTTGTGAACTCTCCGTCATCATTATTACACTGTTGTTGTTGAATTATTTTCTCATTTCAGCTTGACCCACATTTCATTTTCAATCAATGAAAGTGATGCTGTGAGACTTTTTTTTTTTTTCACCATCGAATATTAATTTTCACAATCGAATGTCTGTTTTTCCCTATAGCCGTCAAAGGATAAGCAGTATAGCTAATGGATGGATGGATGGACCTGTTTTTTTTTTTACAATTCGATTATATAATCGAATTTAGACTATTTGTTGACAGCCCTAATCCATTGGCTGCAAATAAGCTTCCTGAACATAGCAAATTCAAATTTAAATCTGAATATAAGACTACTTTGTGATATTGAAATACAACATATTTTACATTAAGACAATAACAACAGCTAAAGACTTAAATCTATACACAGATGATTTTCAGGTAGTGTTTGAAAGTTTGTCTTTGTGTTGTCTTTGTGGTGATCTACAAGCGAACAGGTTAGAACAGATGCTAAAAGCCTAA